>NC_143557.1:29512500-29815833 GCF_054136105.1 Typopeltis vanoorti | reverse complement strand
TAGGGAACCAAGATAGTGAAGGAGAAAAATATGTTATTGGAATCTCCTAATTGTAATGGGGGACTTAAATGCAAAAGTAGGCAAAGACTGGGATACCAGGCCAAGAGTAATCGGACAGTTTGGTTATGGATAAAGCAATAAAAGTGGCAAAAGACTGCTAAACTTCTCCTCAAATAATAGACTAACAATAACCAACACTCTCTTTAAACAACAAAAACTCCAAAGAAAATGGACATGGATATCACCAGATATTTTCCTGTCTACATCTAGTAGACAGGAAAAACATAACAAGCATAGAAACGTAAGAATCCTTCACCAGGAAAGAGCATTTGAAATACTACTGCATGAATTAGACAACTACAGATGGGAAATTATTGGTCTCTGTGAAACTAGATGGACTGGAAAAGGAGAATTTCACCATGGACAGTACAAAATTTTAACTTCAGGCAGGGAGGACAACAAACACCAACAGGGATTACTGTTGGTATTTGTTTCAAAAAACAAAACAAAAATATAAGTGTTTTAATAAACACTTATATTAAAACCAAAGGCTCAAAACTCTCTATTGTCTTACAATCCTATCTCACCGGATAATTAAAGTAAGATTTAAAATGTCAATTGGATCACTGACCATTATTCAAGTATACTCACCAACTTCAACATCATCAGAAGACATCGAGTTCTATACAGATCTACAAAAAGCAGTACAACAGACATAAAGTCAAGATCTTCTAATTGTAATGGGGGACTTTAATGCAAAAGTAGGCAAAGACTGGGATACCAGGCCAAGAGTAATCGGACAGTTTGGTTATGGATAAAGCAATAAATGGTGGCAAAAGACTGCTAACCTTCTGCTCAAATAACAGACTAACAATAACCAGCACTCTCTTTAAACAACAAAAACTGCAAAGAAAATGGACATGGATATCACCAGATGGACAAACCAAGAATATGATCAACTATATTATTGTAAACCAAAGATGGAAATCATGTATCCTAAATTGCAGATCTTTTGCTGCAGACTGTGGATCAGATCATAAGCTAGTACTACAAATCTAAGAATAAAGTTAAAATCTGAAAGGACTTTTAGAGCCAAAAGGAGAGTGAATATAAATAAACTACAAGACAATAATATTCTAGGAACTAGACAAAAACCTGAAGGAACTACCAAAACAGAATATAAACATCGAAAAGCATTGGTGCAAATTAAAGGAAATAGTATTAAAATCAGCAGAAAATACAATAGGTTACACAGAAAGAGAAAGGAAAAAGGAATGGATCTCAAATGAGTTAAAAAGTTTAAGTGACCAAAGGAAAAGCAATTAATTATAACAGATTAACCAGAGAAATTAGAAAACTAGAAAAAAAAAAAAAAAAAGAGAAAAGAATAACTGGTTAGAAGAAAAATGCAAAATGGCAAATTAGCTATCAAAAGAAAATAACCTCCATGGATTATATAAACAAATAGATCAAATTAGTAAGACATGGACAACAAAAATGGTAATGATCAAAAACAAAGAGGGACAACTAATTGAAAGTAAAACAAAAAGAATGGCCAGATGGGAAGAATACTTTAGAGATTTATATATCCTCAGTATTCCAAGTAAGGTTTTTACAAAAGTATTCCAAAAACAAATTAAGCCATATATAGAACTAGCATTAGGAGAAGAACAGGTTTCCGACCAGGATGAAGCACAAATGATCAATTATTCACCTTAAGACAGTTAATAGAAAAGATACTAGAGTACAAACAAAGTTACTATATAAATTTCATACACTTTCGTCAGCATTTCATTCAATCTGTAGAAGAGAACTATGGGAAAATATGAAACAATTTGGAAATCCCAACAAAACTAAGAATATTAAACAATCTATACGAGAAATCTGAAAGTGCAGTACGAGTGGAGGATACCTTAACCAATTGATTCCACACAGACAGTGGAGTAAGACAGGAATCTGTCACCGGACCTGTTCAATCTTACACTGGAAGAAGCACCCAGTAAGGCCTTAAATAAAGAAGACTCCAGAATCAAAATATATGGGAAAAATCTAACTTAAAATTTGTAGGCAACATTGCATTACTTGCAACACAGAAGATCTACAACAAATTCCTGATAAAATAAAGGAAGAATATATCAAATTTGGATTAAACCTAAATATAGACAAAACAAAAATTATGCAAATAGGAAAAAGAAACACCAACCTGAAAATTGAAATTGGTAGTAACAATCTAGAGCAGGTAGAAAACTTCATCTACCTCGGAGGAGTCATTGAGTACAATGGTGAAAGATACAAAAGATATAAATAGATGAATTAGCTAAGCAACTCAAACTTTCGGACAAGTAAATAAAATATGGAAGTCAGGAGACATCAAACAAGTAACAAAAATAAGAATCTACGAGACAATGGTCCTCTCAATATTTCTCTATGGAAGTGAATGCTGGAATCTCAAAATGCCCAAAGAGAAAAAATTATTAACTATTGAAATGGGTTGGCTAAGAAGATTACTTGGAGTATCTCTGTTGGATAGACTAAGAAATGAAGATATAAGGAAATGACTAAAACAAGAAATAACAATAACAGACAAAATCCAAGAAAGAAGACTGCAATGGTTTGGCTATGTGACCAGAATGGGAACAGAAAGATTACAAGCTGAATCCTTGTATACAATGATGGGAGGTAAAAGATCCAAAGGGCGGCCCAGAATTAGATGGATAGACAAAATAAAGAGGACCTGAAAACCAAATCACAACAAGTGACACCAAACTGGACAGAACTGAAAAAAGTTCATTCGACCTCATCATTACCCACATAGATGATGGAAGAGAGAAGAATTCAGTGCAGTGTATGCAAAATGTATTCATTGAGAAAATTAAAGAATATGTGGAAGGATATTGAAACTAGAGAGAGAGAATGTATGTATTAAGTGTTTCAAAAGTAAGTGTCTGTTAGGTGATGAGAATGCAACAAATACCAATGATAAGATGGAAAATTATGTTATTAATGTTGAACGTGCAACCATGGAAATAGAGAAGAATGAAATGGATATTAATAAAGAATTGGTGCACTTAAATGTTATCCTTCATAGGACAAAGCACTGCAGAAGGCAAGAGTTAAGCAGGACTGTTTTTCAGTCCTGCTTAAAGAAGAAAGCAGGTGATCCTAAAGAATATAAGACCGACTAAACAAACAAGAAAAACAAGTTAAGGAGAAAATTACATATCGAGACTCAATAATCAAGGGAGTACTTAACAAAAGTATGACAAAATCATGTTTCCTGGGAGGAAAAATTCACGATATTAGCCACATCATCAAGATGCAAAAAGGTAAGTCGAAGGAAATAATCGTCTTGGTTGGTACAAATGATTTGAAAAGTGGGAAGTATTCTATGAGGGAGGATGTAAGGAGTTGTTAGAAGAGGCAAAACTGAAGAGCAAGAAGGTGAAGATTGCAAGTCTCCCACCGTGACAGAGGCAAACTGAGGAGGGCATTGATAGCCAGTCTATAAGTAGATTGTACACAAGGAATGATGTAGAATTTGTAGATCTGTGGACTCTGTTTAACTGAAAGAAAGATTTGTACAATGTGGATGGACTGCATCTGAATGATTTTGGTGTCAGGTGTCTAAGGAGAGCTTTGTTCACCGAGCATGCTGACATGCAAATTCAGGGATATTAAGTAATTAGGATGGGAGCAAGTGAATTTGTGTGAAGGCACTCATGAAGTGAGTGAGTCTGAGAATGAACAAGTGAGGAATCTAGTCTCTCAAGCAAAAATATTAAATAGGGTAGTCAATTAAGAAAGTGAAGGTGGGTGGGAGACTAAAGAGATGTTGCCATTTCTATATACTAATCCCAGAAGTATCAGGAACAAGGAGGAGGAGTTTTGGGCATTGGTTACTGCAACCTTGCTTATAATGCCTATAACTTAGACTTGGCGAACAGCAGATGATGTAGTTACAGGGATTGAATGTGAAGGGTTTAGCATCTGGCCTGGTTGGCCAAGCAGTTAGCATACCCGCTCTCCAGCCAAAAGGATGCAGGTTCGAATCCTGCCGTGGGCATGGAGGTTTGTGATTGTCTGTGGAAATACTAGTGATGGTGATGGGAGGTGGCTGGGATTGGTGTAGTTGTGGTGGTAGATACAGAGTTGTAGAGTAGGTGCCATCCCTCAATGAGTCTTTCGACTCCCTGGAGGTGTCATGTAATAATAATTCTTCTTCTTTGAGTGCCATCTCCTATCAGAGGTCGGCGACCACCTTGGTAAATTTTGAGCGATTCTCAGCTATTCTGAGCAGTCTCTCAGAGTTCATATCAGTCCACTGTCTGATATCTGCCAGCCAAGATTTTCTTCGTCTTCCTTGTCCTCTTCTTCCATTTATCTTCTCTTTTATAATCAATTGAAGTACCTTATATTTTTCATTACGAAGTAGGTGACCAAGATATGCAGTTTTCCTTCTTTTTATGGTATCTAAATGTTCACGTGATTTCCTCATTTGTTTCAGTACTTCCTGATTGGATGTTTTTGCTGTCCGTGGGATTTTTAACATTCGTCTGTATAACCACATCTCAAAGGCTTCAAGTCTTTTTATTGATGTTGTCTTCAAGGTCCAAGTTTCTGCACCGTACAGCAGTACAGACCATGCATAGCATTTAACCATGCGTACTCTAAGCTCTAAGTTTAAACTGTGGTTACACAGTGTTGATTTCATCAAGAGAAAATTTTTTCTTGCCATTTCAATTCTAACTTTTATTTCCATTTCTGGATTGCAATCTTCATTTAACCAGCATCCGAGATATTTAAACTTTGCCACTCTTTCTATTTGTTTCCTATTTAAAGAAAGTGCTAAATTAAGAATTGGTTTCTTACTTATGACCATGAATTTAGTTTTGGTGATATTTATTTTTAATCCCATTTTTTCACTCTCTGCATTTATTAGCTCCAAAAGATTTTGAAGATCCTGAATATTGTCAGCCAGAAGAGCTGTATCATCGGCATATCGGATGTTACTGATGATTTCACCATTTACACTAATCCCTTCCTTTCTTCCTTCCAAGACTTTTTGAAATATGGCTTCTGAGTAGATGTTAAAAAGAAGAGGTGACAGCACACATCCTTGCCTTATTCCTCGTTTGATGTTAATGGAGTCTGTAATAATGTCATCAACTTGAACAGATGCCTTTTGGTTCCAATACAAGTTTTCAATGATCCTGATGTCTTTACCATCTAATCCAATTCTTTTTAATAGTACAATCATTTTAGCATGTTGGACTTTGTCAAATGCTTTCTCGAAGTCGATGAAGCAAATGAATATTACCTTGTTTTGGTCAATACATTTTTGAAATAAGATCTGAGAACAGAAAAGGGCCTCTCTTGTTCCCAAGCCGTTTCTAAAGCCGAATTGGGTATCACCAATGGTGTCTTCACATTTTCTGTATATTCTTTTTTGAATTATTTTCAGAAACATTTTGAGAACGTGACTCATTAGGCTGATCATTCTGTAGTCATTACAAGTTTTCGCATTTACTTTTTTAGGCAGCATGATGAAGGTCGACTGTAACCAGTCTTGAGGGATTATGCCTGTATGGTAGATCTTATTAAATAGCTTTACTAATATGTTAATGTTGTCACCTTCTAATAACTTTACTATTTCTGCCGGTATTCTATCTGGTCCTAGGGCTTTACCATTTTTAGCTGAGTTCAATGCACATTCTACATCTGATTTTAGAATGCATGGTCCTTCCATATGTTCATAAGAATTTTCTGGGTTCTGTCTGTCATCAGTAAAGAGTTCTTCTATATATTTCACCCATTCTTGTATTTTGTCATCCTTTTTGGATATAATTTCTCCCTTTTTGTTTCGAAGGATACAGAATTGTTTTTTCTTATATATACCTGAGGTCTCTTTCATCTTTTTGTGTAGATTAAAATTGTCATGTTTTTCCTGTAGAATTTCTATTTCTTTACATTTTTCATTCATTCAGATAATAATAATAAAAATAATAATTTTCAGGGAAAAATAGAGAAAACAGGATAGGTGAAGAGTACTGCTGACGATAGCAGATGAATTGCAATAAAAAAAGACAGGCAGGATGATGGCTGTTCATTTAAAGCAATCTGGTGTGAGACCAGTAAGACAAAATATACAGTTGGTTGTTGCTATAGGCCAGGAAGTTCCACAGATGATCTGGAAGACATGCATCACCAAATTAGTACAATGACTACACGTCAAGTGATTATTATGGGGGACTTCAACTATGGAGATATACAGTGGAAGGAAGAAAGATCACATGGCAGAAAGGTAACAGAATTTATACAACTGCTGAGAGATAATTACTTAAGGCAGCATGTGATGGAGGGGACTATGGGTGGTAGAGTATTGGACCTGGTCATAGGATCAGAAGAACCATCCGTAAACAAGGAGACAATATTGCCTCCAAGTGCAAGTGACCATATGGTCTTGAATTGGGAGATGGTAAAACATGAGGAATATTCTATCGAGAGGAGGGGTATGTGAGGAACGACAAAGCAGGTGATTATGACATGCTTTGGAAGAAGTTTAAATCTGTACCATGGCATAAAATACTGCAGGGTAAGGATGTTAGTAATGCATGGAATATATTTAAGGGTCATAGAGAGGAAGCAGTATTAAATTGTGTACCTAGGGTAAGGAGGGTTAATCAGGTAGGAGTTAGATGGATGAGTAATATCATTAAGTACAAGCTGCAGAAGAAGAAACTCTGTGGAGGATATATAAAGGGAAAGGTGACCAGCAAACTCACGAACAGTACAAGGTTCAGTCCAAAGCAGTCCAAAGGAAATCCCAGAGGTCTTTCGTCATGTGGCAAGTAAGGGGAAGAATGACCATGAAAGATTAACCTGAATGAGTGATGGTCACAAGGAGACATAAGCAAATAAAATAGTTGAGTTACTGAGTGACCACTTTGCAACCATATATCTTCCTAGTGAGGTTACTACTTTAACATATGTGACAGACATCAATTTAAAATATGTGCTTGCTGAGGAAGTCACCACTTCTAGTTTCCCAGGAGCAAAAATTAAAAATATGACAAACTTAATTGAAAACTAAAAAAGAAAAGTAAAAGAGATAGTAGTTCTGGTAGGTATTAATAATTTAAGTAGTAACACATATATTATGAGAGCAGATATGAAAGGTCTGTTGGAAAAAGCAATAAAGAAATGTGAGAGAGTAAAAACTGTAGGATTGCTACCCAGATATGATAGTGCCAGAGTAAAGGAGGAGGGCAATGATAGCAAATGATTTCAAGTGCAGGCTGTGTAGAAGAAATGGATGTGAGTTTTTAGATGTGTGGAGTGTCTTTGATGGCAGAAAAGACTTGTTTAAAAGGGATGCTCTGGATTTGAATTCATTTGGAATCAGAAGCCTGGGGAAATTCCTTCTTGGTATGAGACCTAATGAAGAGAATCAGGGAAACTAGATCAGCAAGGGAGGAATGGGAAAAATGAGTGTGAAAGTTCAGCAATGGTATGCAAACGTGCTAAAGATATGAATGTTTTTGCACATGGTTATGTATGTGGTGAAGGGATGGAAAAATATTCTTTATTGGGTTTGGATCTTTTGGTATGTCAGGGGGAGGGAAAAAAGAGAAAGTTCTAGAACAAGATTAAATAGATTGCATATCTAATTATAAGAATAGATTATTTGGTAATTTATTATGTATTACAAATGACAGGATCATCAGAAATAAAGGCTGTCAGTTTAATGTTAATAAGTGTAAAGTTATGCACTTTGGTGTGATTAGATTTCTAGCAGCATATTATATTAGTGGGGGTTATACTACAAGAAACTGAGGCAGCAATGGACCTTGCCATATTGTTGGAGAGGAATTTGAAGTTCAAAGATCACATAGCAAAAGCTGCAAATACAACTCAGAGTATAATTGCGATGTCGAAGCAAATCTTCACACGTAAGGATAAGGAAATCATTTTGCCTCTTTATAAGGCTTTGATAAGCCCACACCTGAATTACTGTGTGAAGATTTAGTCTCCCTGATTCCAAGGGGATAAAGAAGCTATGGAATGGGTGTAAAGAAGATTACAAAGATTAGATCTGGATTATGGGATTTAGATTATGAGGACAGATTATGAATATGTGGATTATGGCCTTTGGTTAACAGGAGAAAGAGAAGGTGATACGATAGAGGGCTATAAACTTTTGAATGAGGATTATAGGATAGTGTCTGATGAAATTTTTTGTTATACAGAAGGTGGGGAGAGAACATGACAGAATTCAAGTTTGCCGTGTTCTCTCCCAGAGAGCAATGAGTGAGTGAGTGAGTGAGTGAGTGAAATAGTTTGCCTTTAGAGGTAGTGAGTGCAGCTATAGTGAATGAATTTAAGGGAAAGTATGACAACTTGTTTGGGTGATTTATAGCCTCCATTGATGAGTCCTCGGCTCCCTGGAGGTCTCAGATAATAACAGTAATAATATTGCAGAATCGTAATGTAAATACAGCTATGGACTTAGAGGGGATATAAGCTAGGGTTCCCAAACCTTTTTGTTTCACGGTGTCCTTAGTATATCAGGATTTTTCCACGGTGCCTAACGTCAGAACATAGACCTACTTAACAGTTGCAGTACAGTTATGTTGGTTAAGTTAAAAAAATAAATAAAACAAGCATTTCAAATTCACAAACAATTTATGTAAAAAGTATTACTAAAAGTGAACAGTTAGTGGTTTGTACAGTATCCATTAATGTCCTTCCTATCATCGCATCAACACAGTGACGGTCTGATTCTAAAACCATGTTTAAGTCTCGGCTCTAGTAGAATTTCAAGGGAGTGGAAAGAGGGCAAAATTATTCCTTTGCATAAGGGAGGTTCTAAGACTACAGTAGCAAATTATAGTCCAATCATTATATCAGGTGATGTGATGAAAGTACTAGAAAAATTGGTACAAAAAAAAAATTCAAGAATGGGCAGATAAAAATATGATACTGTATGAGGGTCAATATGGCTTTGTGAAGGGTTGGTCATGCCTAAGTATTTTATTAACTTTTTATAATAGAGTAATAGCCGAGTTGGATGAAGGAAATGGCTATGATGATTTTGCAGAGACATTTGACAGAATAACTGGAACTCTGTTATGCAAATTAGAACAAATAGAGATGGATATGACAATGGTTAAGTGGATAAGAGGGTGGCTGTGGAGAGATATCAGAAAGTCGTATATGGAGGGGCAGAATTGAGGCAAAAACTTATGACTAGTGATGTGCCACAAGGTTCAGTGCTGGGACTATTCCTGTTTAATTTGCACATAAATCCCAATGATATAGGAAATAACCTGAAATTAAATATTCAGTTGTTTGCTGATGATGCGAAATTAAGTACGTTAATAGTTAATCAAGGCAATGTGAAGAGCTTGAAGAACGATTTAAATAGGCTGTTATATGGGCAAAAGTTGATGAGCGTCAGTTTAATGTCTAGAAATGTAATGTTATGCAGTTTGGGATAAATAGATTACAAGCCATTTATCACATTGATGACATTGTACTCCAGGAAATAGATGAAGCTAGAGATTTAGAGATGGTGATAGACAGAGAGTTAAAGTTCAGAGGACATATTGCTAAGGTAGCCCAGATGCGGATTACTTGAGCACAGGAATCCGCATCTGGATTACTGTGCTCAAGTATGGTCCCCTGTGATTCTTAGAGGGGTAGTGGTGGACAGGATTCAGAGGTGATATAGGAATGTTCCTTATGAGAATGATTAAATGTGTGTGGACTGCAGAAAGTGGTTGATAGGAGAAAAAGAGAGGATATGATAAAAACATTTATGTTACTTAAGGGATTTTATAGGATAGATGAATGGAAAATGTTTCAGCACTTGACTACAGGGACCAGAACAAGGGGGGTCATCCCTGGAAGTTGAATAAAGGTGTGGTCAGTAGGAGTGTGACTAAATTTTTTTTACTCAGAGAATGGTGAATGAATGGAATGGGTTTCCACAGTCAGTTGTGAGTGCTTTGTCTGTTAATGGGTTCAAGGAGAGGTATGATAGATTGTGTGGATGGATTGGGTCTCCCTTGATGAGTTTTCGGACTCATCAAATTGTAACCAACAAAAGATATAAATTCTCAATTTGGCACCCTAGTGTTTTATAAGTTTGCTCATATCATCCTACAAGGCTGCCTCCAATTGAAGGAGATTCGTTTATACCATTGAATTCCTTTGTTTGTTGTTAAATAATATATCTCCTTCTCTTCCATATCTAATTGATATGGAAGAGAAGAATTGATAGGCTTTGGTGTTAAATGTTATTCAAAAATTAATTTTAACGCTACTACAACACCAAACAAAAGCAAAGTTATAAAATGATGTTTATTGACTGAATTATGTTTTGCTCAATTTTAAAACAGCATCCTCAGAGCAAAACAACATATTACAGTTTACACGTGACAATGAGTAAGTGAAACAATTCAAATTGTAACCAACAAAAGATATAAATTCTCAATTTGGCACCCTAGTGAATCCTTAAATGGGCTTTTTCAGTTGATCTCATATGGTGGTAGCAAGGGTTTCTCTCTGGGAAACACTGGTTTTTCATCCCATGTATAGACAAATTGGCCATCAGGACACACAAAATTTACAGACACAAAATACTGTTGTTGATGATCAGCGATAGATGGCATTCATGGTGGTAGTAGCAGTGTCGTAGTTGGAGAGTAAGTAGCAGTGGAGAGGATGAGATGTAATTAGCGAAGCAGAGTAGTATGCCCTCCCACAATGAGTCCTTGGACTCCCTGGAGGTATCACTTAATAATAATAATATAATATATGCTGTAGTGAAGGAGAGTGTCTCCTCCTTGTTGCACTTGAAGACTGGAATGGCTGAGTTAGTAGATGATCAAAATTTAATTTGACAATGGTAATGAAGGCATGACAGCAAACTATGTAACATAGTTTCTGTCACACTCTGAGATGAGAACCTCACCACGTAACCTTCCGCAGTAAACCATGAAACAGAGAACTATGTCGGACTAAAGCAATAGAGACAAGGTTGGACCCTCTGCAACTTTTGTCTCTTGGAAACATTACAGGGAAGAAGAGAGAGAAATTCGGGAACATAAGACCAATACTATGAAAATAGCATATGACGAAGATACCTTAAACCCTCCAGGGAGGGTATCTCCTGATCCTTCACGTCTGAGAACCAAGAATCTTCTCTTAAGGTTGCAACTTGGAATGTAAGGGCCTTATATGAAGTCAGGAAGTTAGATAACCTTATACAAGAACTTGAAGCAATGAAAATAGTGGAAAAATAAACAGAAATATCCATTCAATTATATACTCATGTGGAGACAGTCGTAGGAATGGAGTAGCATTTGTACTAAAAATAAGATTGCACAATCCTTACTAGGATTTTTGCCCATGAGTGATAGGATAATTGCATTAAAAATTGCAGCTCAACCTTTTAATATTTTTATTGCCCAAATACATACACCTACTTCTGATTATGATATGATAAACATAGAATGTTTCTATGAAGGCATTCAAAATACATTTAACAATGCTAAATCAGATGACATAACTATCGTTATGGGGGATTTAAATGCTAAAGTAGGCTCGGAAAAGATCTCTTCCTGCACGGGAAATCAGGGCCTGGGAGATAGAAATCCAAGAGGAGAAAGATTAATACAGTTCTGTGAAGAAAACAATCCGGTAATAGCTAATACTTTATTTAGCCACCCTCCTCGACTACACATGGAAAAGTCCAAGATACAGATGTAGGAACCAGATTGACGATATAATGATTAAAAAAAGATTCCGGCATAACATCTCACAAGCCAAAACATATCCAGGGGCAGATATTGGATCAGACCACAACCCTATGGTCATTAAAGCAGCAATAAAATTAAAGAAAACAATGAAACCTATAAACATAGAAAAATATGATCTTGGCTCCCTTAAAAATCAAGAAATACAAGATAAATTTTTAAAGGAACTAGCACAATCCACTGCTATTAATGTTCCTGATTCCACCAAGTATCCTTACCCTAAAGATTAGATTGAGGATAGATGGCAGAAATTTAAAGAGGGCATAAAAAAAGCAGTAAAACAAACAATTCCCAAATTTGAGAAGAAGTTGAGTAAACCCTGGATGAATGATAAGATACTGAAAATGATGGAGGAAAGAAAGAAAGAAACACAAAAATCGTCCCGAATACAAGAACTTAAACAAGGAGATCAAGAAAGAATGTAAGATTGCAAAAGAACTATGGCTCAACAACAAATGCAAGGAAATTGAACTTCTGGACAAAAAGCACAAAATCAGAGAACCTCATGAAAAAGTTAGGTAGCTAACTAGCAAATCTTGCAAAAGGGTAGGCTCTCATTGCATTGAAGATACCAGTGGAAACATCTTAATGGAGAAAGACAAAATAAGGGATTGATGGATAGAGTATTCAAAGCAACTCTACAATTATGACAGAATAGATAAGCCAACGCAAGAAGATTTGGAGAGGCCTACTATTCTTACTAGGAAGTAACAAATGCCATTAGGAAACTGAGACCAGGAAAAGCTCCAGGAATGAATGGAATTATGGCAGAATATCTAAAGGCTTTAGATGATAAGTAAACATATGTAACAAAATATACGAAACTGAAGACCTGCCAAAAGATTTTAAGCACTCAACGTTCCTACCAATACCTAAAAAATTGAAGACAATCAAATGTGAAGAGTATAGAACAATCAATCTGATCAGTGAGATAGCAAAAGTTGTTATATATCATCCCAGAAAGAAATAAACATAAAATCAAAATGGAAATTAATGAAACACAATCTGGTTTTCAAGAAAATAAAGGAACTAGAGAAGGACTCTTCAACATTAGAACTATTATAGAAAGATATCTGGAGAAGCAGAAAGAAGTCTACTTATGTTTTATTGGCAAAGGCCTTTGACAATATACAACATGAACAACTAATCAGATGCATCAGAAATTTAGGAGTAGATGGTAAAGATACCAGATTACTGATAAATCTATATTGGCAGCAAACTGCCTCAATAAAAATATCAGGAGAAATCTCGGAGGAATTCCCAGTACAGAAGGGTGTCAGACAAGGCTGTGTTCTTTCTCCTATATTGTTTAACCTCTATACTGAAAATATCTTCAAGCAATTAGAAGAATTTAAAGGAGTCAGCATAGGAGGCATAAATATAAACAACTTAAGATATGCAGATGATACAGTACTGCTAACTGAAAATAAAAAAGATCTTTAAAACCTACTAGAAGAGATGCTGAAGCTAATTAAAAAATATGGACTTAATTTCAACTTCAAAAAAATAAAACTAAACCCATGCTGGTAACAAGAGAAATACCCGGTAAAATTTTACGATCAGAGGAAATACTTTAGATCAAGTAGAGAGAGAGTTATATACAATATTTGGGTCAACTAATTACAGAGAATGGAAAGTGTGATAAGGAAATATTAAGAAGAATAGAAATTGCTAGATCAACCTTCATTAGCATGAAAAACATTCTGACCTCAAGGGAACTTCAAACAAAAACAAGAATTAGGCTGTCCAAATGCTACATATGGTCAAACCTGCTATATGGAACAGAAACCTGGACAATATCAAAATATTGTAAAAATAAACTAGAAACCTTTGAGATGTGGATCCTCAGAAGAATTCTTAGAGTCCCATGGACTGTCAAAAAAACTAATTTAGAAATATTAGAGATGATTGGAGAAGATAGAACTCTGCTGAAAACTATTAAGAAAAGGAAAACCACCTACCTTGGTCAAATAAGGCATGAATCCCTACAAAAAAACACTTCTAGAAGGAATGATACAAGGAAAAAGAAGAAGAGGAAGACAAAGAACAGATTGGATGAGAAATATTAAGGACTGGACCTTTTTGTCCTATGAAGAATGCAAAAGAGAAGCATATAACCATACATGGTGGAAGCTCATGGTAGTCAACCTTCTGGAAGGAAATGACAAGACAAGGCAATTATATCCTGGATCTGAATCTGTGATATTAATTAAAAAGTTAATGAGCGACTCAGGTTCATTAACTTTTTAGTTAATGAACACTGTACAACAACCAAACGTACAGAAGCCTTCTAAGATTATCTTGATAATGTTGTTATGCAAGTTTATATTGTTAGCATTAAATAGAGAGGAAAAAAATCAAAAATAAGATAAAATTACATACAATTAAAGAAGAAATGATACTCTCTGTTAACAGCTGTTCAAATAAGTATGAAAAAATATGTGCAAAAAGCAGTCAAGTGATCTATCTTACTTACTGTTAACATGATAAACTCAATGACCTATGTAAACTTGTTTAACATAATCCTGATTAATGTTGATTATGCATTAAATCCTCTGCACGTTAGTCTTCAGTGTCATCCATGATATACACATAAGACTGAAGCCTCCATATTAAATGGTTAACTCACAGTTGAATGCTTATGAAGGTTATTTGTATCCTAAAATGATTCAAATCCATGTGTTTTTAACCAAAGGACATCATCTGGACTGAAAAGTTGTGCAGAATGCCTAAAGTAAAATGATTGCGTACCAAAAATGAAGAAAACGTTTAAAATTTAATAATCAAGTATCAACTTAATGTAGTTTTTATTTATTTTCTATTTTTGAATTTCTCTATGTATATATTTTTAGACTGGCAAATCTCAAAATATATTAAGAAAAGTTCAATAGGGTGCAATCAGAAAAATATAGTAATCTGATATTGAAATTACACTGAAATCACTTGCAAAACTAGCAAATTTCATGTGATTTTTTTCCTCTCTCCATGCCAGAATAGGAGATTTGTGAAAGTGCACACTTAAAAAAAGTTATTTCAATCTGCAAAACACTTGAAGGGCATCACATCATCATCATCACGACCTTAGGCTGTCATTTGATAATCCCTAATTAAAATTTCTAGTTACCGATAAATTCTGTGTTGTATTATTGGTTAACGAAGAGCACATATACAAATATTATACAACAAAGTGTATAGTTGAATTCTTAAAACAATCATCACATATAATTATTCTCTAATACGATTATAATTTATACTTCTAGTCTAACTCTAAGAATATTGAATTTCTAATAAGAATATCAAATAAGTAAAGTTTTGAAAATACATGATTTAACTATAGCAGTACTAAATTTTCAAGTTAAAAATAGATTTTTAAATGAAATACTACACAAGAAATTATATTTTTCTTTTAATTCAATTCATCTCTGTAACTTCTACATAGATTCCTAATTATGTGTTTAAAGACCAAACTACCTGATGAGCTATTTCATGAAGGCAGGCAACTCCATGTTCAAATGTAGGAAATATAACAGAACCATACTTTTTGCATTCTGGTAGTAAATGTACTTTCAAAGTAACTTCTGTTACTACTCCCAATGTTCCTGTTTTCAAAATAGGAATTCAAAATTAACAGCTTATAACAAACTGCACTCAATTTCTAATGTAAAATAAAAGAAATAACCATATTTTACTTGATAAATAAAAATGAAAGATATTATTCTGAATTAATATTTTTATATTATTATTATAACACAAGATAATTATCAAAGAAAAGTAACAGCTAAAATGAATAACTGTTATAATAGATATGGTATGAAGGTCAGCAATAAAAAGACAAAGACAATGAAAATAGGCAGAATCATTGAAAATGTCAACTGTGTTGTGAATGGAGAACCTGTGGAACAAGTAAAACATTTCAGCTATTTAGATACGATTTTTAGTGAAGATGGTAAATTAAATATGAAATAGACAACAGAATCAACAAAGCTGGTAGGAAGTCAATTGAATCATATGGAATAAGAGAGAAATTAGTTAGAACACTAAATTAGCTGTATATATACAAGACAGTGTTCAAACCAGTTTTAACTTATGGATCTGAGAGCTGGGTCAGAAGTAAAACACTTGACCAAAAACTAGAGACCACAGATATGAGAGTCCTGAGAAAGATTAGAGGCATGAACAGATGGCATCAATGGCAATATCATATTAAAAATGAGGATATTAGGAAAGAACTTGACATTGTCAGCATCCAGGAATGCGTTAGCAGAGCTAATCTCAGGTGGTATGGTCATGTAAACAGAATGGGCGAGGAAAGATTAGCAAAACAAGTGTTCTCTGCCAAGTTGGCAGAAAAACGACCCAGAGGAAGACCAAGATATAGGTGGATTGATACTGTACAAAGTGCCTTAGACGATAGAAATATAAGATCTGGTAATGTTAGAGTCTTGACAAGTAACAGACTGATTTGGAGGAAAATTGTAGATAGGAAGTTAGCAATGATTTAAATTTTTCATGTAGTACTATCATATCCTGTATACCCCTTGAGGGTACATGGTAGGAATTTGATGATGATGAAGTAACAGCTTTTTGAAAAATCCTGATTTTATTGTGCTAACAACAAAAATCTGCACAGCTGGATAATTTTTGTAATAGTAAAGTCATATCAGATAGTTTAGAGACTAAACTAGTTCAAAACATAATATTACACTTCTCCACTTAAGAGACAAATAAAAGTCTGTGCTCATGAAACTTTATAGTTTTGAACAGCAGCGAAGTGAACTAAAATGAACTTTCTTATCAATATCTTCCATAATGCCTGAGGATTATGATTTTGATAATAATAAATATTTTGCCATCAGAATTGTGTAATAATTATAAAATATAATTGTTTCTTCTGATTAAGAATATAATAAAAATGTAAGTGATGAAAGTGACTAATCAACAAGACAGTGAGTATAAGTCACAAAGGTTTCTGCAAATCCCTTTTTTCAAGACTCAAAGCTCCCAAAATTCCTTTTCCTGGTATAGTAGGTGTGAAAATTCACTGAAGTGATCTAGTTTAAATGTGGAAATATATTATATGATTGTAGGTAATTAAGGTTGTTTTCATCCCATCATTCCATTGACCTAAAAGTTTTACAAATATCTTGGATCACTTTTTGATAAAGTGAAATATGAAGAACGAAAATGTTTAATTTTTAGATATCTAAAAAGCTCTTTTATCCTGCTGAAGTAAAAATATAGCTGGTTGCATACAAATAAATAAATTAAATAAAAAATGTCTATATACTCCAATCACCCACCCTCCCTCTACAAGCAAAAAATTGCTCCTCACCCCTTGCTCACACTCTCCTTATATAGCTTCCACAGATGATCTCTTGTTTTCCCTTTGTTTGTCTCCATGTAAAATCATCCACATTAATTGTGATAATCCCTTAATAACTTATATCTCTCAATCATATTCTGCCTCTCCTATGCACACTAGTCTTTGCAATTTGCATTTCCTACATGCTCAACATCCAGAGACCACAAACCACCTGTCTCTGGACATTACAGTATCTCATCCACTTGAAAACCAGGCAACGAAAGTTGACAAAGTCACATATAGACTGCACAACAGTCTATATGTGACCTAATGAAGGTCTTCTATGTTATTTCTCATCATGGAACTGTTCATGTCATAAAAAAGTCAACACAGCTACTATTGATATCCATCTTATCCAAAATGATCAATGCTATTAACACGTTCGCTGCCACACCGCACGCCAAGCAATTTTACTTCTTCAAGGTCAGTATACAAGTAATCTGTAATCTCATTGCCAGCAGTAATCGACATATGAATATATTCGTACTTAGCGTGTGAGGCTCATATACCAACTACGAGTATACATACATTTGCTGCTACGCTCTGCACGGCAAGCACTTTCACTCCTTCAAGGTCGATACGAGTAATCTCATTGCCAGCCGTAATCGACATACGAGTATATTCGTACTTGTTAATTTTTTTATTATTTTTATGGCTAGTTAGATGTTGTAATTAAACTCCATGAAAAAAAAATACGGACGACCTTTTCAAAAAAATAAATAGCATTATCCTATTCCAGGAAGACATCCTCACTTCACTGGATGCAGCTTCATTATACACTAACGTGGACGTTCCCAGAACATTAGACATCGTACACACACCCTATACTCTCATACAAAATTAATACCTAATGATATTATAAACTTAATCAAGCTAATAATAATCTGGCAAACTTCTTCAAGTTCAACAACAACATGTATATTCAAATTTCGGACTCCCTATGGGCCAAAACATCAGCAGACAACTAGCAGAATTATTCCTAGCACACATAGAATCACTCTTATTCTACTCTTCCCTCCCTCCAGCATCACCTTTTATGGCAGATACGTGGACGATATTCTGTGCATTGGAGAACCTACACACATCACCACCTTACAAGCATCCCTAAACAGATACAGCAACAGACTAAAATTCACCACAGAAACCGAACAGAACAAATACATCAATTTCTTAAACTTGACATTAATCAGAAAAAACAACAAAATAGCCACAAAAATATAGCACAAACCCATGCACATCGGAAACTACCTCCATTTCTACTCATACCATCCATATTCTGTTAAAAAATCAGTCATCCTATCACAATTCATAAATGCTTATATATCAACTAACTATAATTATCTCAACACAGAAATAAAACTAACACAGATTTTTGAAAATTGCAGCTATCCCACACAACTAATAAATTATGCAAACAGGACAGCAAAAACCCATCAAAACAACCCAACAACCAAAACAAACTTCCCTACACAAAAAGTTATCAAACTGCCATACATCCAAAACACATACAAAGTCTACAAATACATCTTCAAACATACTGACTACAAACTGGTATTCACCACAAACCAAAAATTGGCAAATCTTCTAAAATCCACTAAATCTCACACACACACACAAAGAAATATTAGAATGCCACAACGTAGTCTACAAATTTTCCTGCCAAAAAGACTGTGATATCACCCACACAGGTTCTACCATCAGGTCTTTATGGGCAAGACTACAAGAACAATTCCATGACTGTAACATCCCTATTCCAGAACATTTAAACACTAAAAAATGCAACATCAAAAAGAAAAATAAAATACAAAGTACAGTGAAAACAGAAATAGTAGTTCATGCCTTTGAACAAAAACATACCCCGCAAATCGAGAAGGCCATCATAATAGACAGACAAGACAATGAAACAATGCTTAGAATATCAGAAATGATAGCCATAAAATGTGACGAGAACTCAATCAATGTCTGCCGACCCTACATAACCTCTTAGTGTTGGAAGCTTCACAACATAAAAATTAGGTCACAACCCCGACCAATAGGCGATAACACAAACACTTTAAAGGCAGAAACACCAAGCCGATACGACACAGCATCCACTTCCTCTATGAGTTCAGACGACGACCTACATGGTCGAAATGGCTTGCACTCCGTCAATCCTCTCTCCGGCCCCTTTTTCCCATAAACCCTTCCCCTTCCTCTAAAAAACAGTAACTATTTTCAGCCCTTTTTCATCTTTTTCCCCCTACAAAAAAAGTGCTCCACCCACCCTTAAAAATAATATATGCACATATTATAAAAAAAAACCGGGTTTTTTTCAAATTAATTCTCCCACATTGTCTAAGACCCCCCCCCCCCCCCTCAACACCATAAGAGCAGAAGTATGCATACCGCAGAAAGAAGACAGGCAACAACATCCAAGAAAAGGTATGTGCGAATTTTCTTCTATTATGCTACTATATATATTTGTCTCTAAAATACATCTGCAATGCCCTAAGAATTCTTGAGTAAATAGCCAATGGCATTAAAACATGGCACTCCTAAACAAAAGCAGGCAAAATAGCAGTAAAAATAATAGTTTTTAAGAGGAGTAACATGAAAGTTTTCCCAAGAAATAATACCTATGTTAATTTTTTTTTTAAGAATGATTTGTGAATTATTTATTATTATTACTTTATTTATTATTTTTTTATTTTTTTTTTGCCAGCAGTAGAGTGATATCTTTAGATTAAAAACTTGGCAAAGAATGCTCTATTATCTAGTGATAATGCAAGCAGCAGCTCATAGCTACATGTTTCTTGGGATTCTTCAAAGTGATTTTTGTCCCTAAATGCTAATTCAATGATTCAACCAATGGAACAGCATATCACTACAAACTAAGTATTGTATCATAAGATCAAAAACAATGTTTTGTGGCAATCAACAGAGAAGGCAAGCCAACATTAAAAGAACTACAGAAGTTATAACATCAAATTATGAATGACACTGGCAAATCATGGGAGAATGTGACTTAGAAATTATTGTTAAAGACATGAAAAAATTTGCGATGTAAATTTATGTGTTGTTTTGAAAGGTCCAAACCCACCAAACAACAAAAAACTAAAGTTGCATATATTAGAGCCAATCTTTACCTTGAAATGTCAGAAGATGTAGAGTAGCTTATTCAATCTTATTTTAAAGACATCTTTGAAGAAGAGATTATTGCCATTAACAAATGTATTGAATCTGAACCCACAGAAGAACTCACAATGCAAAATCTGAAGGAAATTAATGATGAGGCTAAACAAACTGAAATCATCATTGTCATTATATGATCCTGACCATGAGAGATCATTTATGGTTTGTTTAGGAATTGATTCTCATACTGAAACATATATAAGTTTATCCTGAATGAGATGACAAAAACCAAAACAGGAGAATATTAATTCTTTCCTTAAGAATAATATGATTCACTCCTCTCACCTTCAGAAGGGAGTCAAGAATGTATTCTTTCCACATCAGGAATCCAGAAATTAAAAAAAAAAAAAAAAGAAGTTTATTTTTATTTTTTATTTCATGCAAAACAATCATTAACAAAGCAAGTCTGATTTTATAAAAACTATGTGTAGAAAACTCACCTCTTGCATAAATGCCAGTTGTGCTTTCTGGTTTCCTGCAGAGGCTACTCAAGGCAATTTCTGTGCAACTGTCATTCTCTCTCTCTCTCTCTCTCTCTCTCTCTAAGATGATAATATTGCACCATCACCTAAAAATAAGGCTGACCTCATGGCATCATTTCTTTCATCCCACATTTGTATGGTAACCACTGCAAAATCATCTACTACCTATAACTGGAAGAGTACACCACATACCTCCTGTAGCCTACCAGCAGAAAAACAGAAGAATCATGAGCAATTTGGATATCAATAAGGCTTCTACTTCCTGATGGGATTCCACCAATTGTTCTGAAGTGATCCTGTACTAACATCAATCCTTTATCACCTTTTACATCCTATTATACTCAGCTAACATCTATCCCATCCCACAGTCAACATCATCATCATCATCAAATTCCTGCCATGTACCCTCAAGGGGTGTACAGGATATGATAGTACTACATGAAAAAATTACATCATTATTAATTTCCTATCTACAATTTTCCTCCAAATCAGTCTATTACTTGTCAAGACTCCAACATTATCAGATCTTATATTTCTATCGTCTAAAGCACTTTGTACAGTATCAATCCACCTATATATTGGTCTTCCTCTAGGTCGTTTTGCTGCCAACCTGGCAGAGAACACTTGTTTTGCTAATCTTTCCTCGCCCATTCTGTTTAAGTGACCATACCAATTGAGATTAGCTCTGCTAACACATTCCTGGATGCTGACAATGTCAAGTTCTTTCCTAATATCCTCATTTTTAATATGATATTGTCATTGATGCCATCTGTTCACGCCTATAATCTTTCTCAGGACTCTCATATCTGTGGTCTCTAGTCTTAGGTCAAGTGTTTTACTTCTGACCCAGGTCTCAGATCCATAAGTTAAAACTGGTTTGAACACTGTCTTGTACAGAGCTAATTTAGTGTTCCGACTAATTTCTCTCTTATTCCATATGAATTTATTCAATTGACTTCCCACCATACCAGCTTTGCTTATTCTGTTGTCTATTTCTATATTTAATTTACCATCTTCAGTAAAAATCGTGCCTAAATAGCTGAAATGTTTTACTTGTTCCACAGGTTCTCCATTCACAACACAGTTGACATTTTCAATGAGTCTGCCTATTTTCATTGTCTTTGTCTTTTTATTGCTGACCTTCATACCGTATCTATTACAACAGCTATTCAATTTAGTCAGAGAATCTTGCAGACTTTTAGCAGATTTATTTAGAAGTATAACATCATCCGCATAAAGCAAAGAGCTGACATTAACATCTCCAATTTTGATATCATGTTTAATACCACTTTCCTTCATAATGTGATCCATATAGATAATGAATAACAGAGGGGATAATGTACATCCTTGTCTCACACCAGATTTAACATTAAACCATCTTCCTGTACTTCCTTCAATTCTAACTGCTGACTTACAACTCAAAAGACTAAGTATTGCTTGATATAATGCCCCATTGACACCATATAACCACAGCGTATTGAATAGCTTCTCTCTTGGCACCTTGTCATATGCCTTTTCCAGATCGACAAAACTTAAATACAGATCTTTGTTATATTCCCATGCTTTCTCAACTATTTGTCGTAAAGTAAAGATCTGATCCTGACAGCCTCTATTTGGCCTGAATCCAGCTTGTTCTTCACCAAGCTTTTCTTCCACAGTTCTTCTCAACCGTTTCTCAAGTATACTTGCATAGATCTTGCCAGGAACACTCAGTAGGGAAATACCTCTGTAATTCTCACACGCACTTTTATTTCCCTTTTTATATGGGTACTATGAGAGCTCTACTCCAGTCATCGGGAATTCGTCCCTCTGTCCAGGCTTTCTGAACTATGCAGTGTAGCCACTGTAAGACTCTTATACCACCATACTTCAGCATTTCTGGTCGAATATCATCTACTCCTGCTGCCTTTCCACATTTCAAGCCTTTGATGGCTTTTTCTACTTCTAGTATGGATATGTATTTCTGACTGCATGCCTGGTCAGTGTTTTTTACCACTGTGCTATCACTGCTTGTTTCATTTAGCAGTTTTTCAAAGTAATTACTCCATACTTCAAGAATATCTTTTTCTCCCGTTTTCATGTCACCTTTATCATCTCTAATTCCTTTTACAGCACTCTTTCCTCCATTCTTAAGCTTCTTCAACAACCTCCAGAATATTTTGCCACCTTCTTGATATTTATTTTCTATATTCTTGCCAAAGTCCTCCCATGACTTTTGTTTAGCTAGTTTTACACAGTGTTTAACATTCTTGCATTTGTCTCTATATTCTCTAAGAGCACAAGCTGACTTATTTGACAGGAACTTTTGATATGGTTTCTTCTTTTCCTTCACTGCCTCTGTAACTTCCTGTGTCCACCAGGGAGTTCTGATTTTTTTATCCTTACAGATAACCTCACCACATGCCTCTCTGGCAGAATCAATCAATGTTTTATTCAGAGTTTCCCACTGAATCTCCAAGGTTTGATTCCTGTTCTCAAACTCTTTCATTTTTTCTTCAATAATCTTTGTGTATTTTAGCCTACAGTTCACATCTGAGAGCTGCTCAACTTTTATTCGCTTTAAAACTTTCTTACATGTTATTCTTTTCAATATGAAATTCAATTTTATCCTGCTCAAGACTAAATAGTGATCACTTCCAATTTCAAATCCTCTGTACACTCTGGTGTCCTGCACCAGGGAGAAAACATCACTATCAACAATAACATAGTCAATGAGACTTTTCTTATTCCTAGCCTCTTCTCTCCATGTGAATTTGTGCACATTTTTATGTTGGAACATGGTGTTAGTAATAACCAGTCCATGTCCTGAGCAGAAATCCAACAGATATTTGCCCTTATTATTAGCTTTGCTCTTTTCTCAAAATTTTCCCAAAATATTTTTGTATGTTATTTTGTATGACATCTATATTAGATGTACCACTTCAGTGCTATCTAAACATGTCATGGATTCACCTATATGGATTCTGCAAGTTAAGATCCACAGCAGATCTACTTGCTTACATTATCCATCTCTGGAAACATGCCACAGAAATTTTGAAGAAACCCTTCTGTGGCATATGCATTTATAATATGCTTACACCCTAAGAGAGAGAGACATGCATTTATTCTTATAAACATAAATAAACTCCTCTCACTAACCTCAAAACTCTGCCCAAAGTTTTGTTAATGACAGTATTCTCCATTATTCCTGTTCATTTGGGAACCCTTGTCTTTATCACAAAAAGACAATTGTGTTTTGGAATTTCTACCTGACTTACAACAATAACATGAGAAAAAAAGCCATGTAACATCCATTTACAGTAAAACTGCTGACTCACTGAATCTGCTACTCTCATTCATTATTCATTCTATTTCCCTCTAACCACCAGCTCTTCAAATAGATGTGTGAACAGATTACTTTTTTTTTGATCCTGCACATGGCAATGATTTATAACAGATTTTGCAGTGTTCTGTGTAGTAGCAATATATGTATATGCAAAATAAAATGAACCATTGCATTTATGTGAATCTTTTCTTCCTTAGTTACACAGTGATCGGTATTCATTATGACAAACTATGGTGTTAATAACTACTGTGTTAAAATAAGTAATTTAATGTAAACCAAGATAACTGCACATTCTGACCTTTATATTAAGGTCATCATCTGAAATATACATATGTATATTGTATATATATATATATATATACACACACAAACAGGCAAATGATATTACACTCCACACAGTATGCCAAAGTATCATCAGTAATATCACTAATAGACACCCTCTGGTGGAAAAAATAACACTACAAAGCTAGAGTTCTGTTATTTATATGGATAGAGATCACTATTAGTTAATTAATTCAATAAACAGTATTAATGATGGCCACATAAGTATCTGAAATAAGAGCTGAAATTATTTTCTAGTCCTGGAGTAGGGAACTGCTGGAGAACCTGAAACAGAATTACATAGGTTTAATGTGCTATCCATATTTTTTGAGATTTTTTTAGGCTACCATTATTGTTGAGATTAGAATGGTTGATTAGATTTGCCATCCATATTAGAATATGAATGGCACACATTCAACCCACATAACTTCTGTTTCAAGTTCTTCAACAATTCTCCCCCCCCCCCCCCCACACACACACCAGAGATTAGGATAGTAGTGTTAATGGCTGACCAAAATTAGTGATACTTTAGCACACTGTGTGAATTGTAATATAACTTTGTTTGTGTGTATGTGTATCTCAGATGACGACCGTAACATGAAGCGCAAAATATCAAATAATTATCTTAGTATACATTTTTACATTTTCAACTACTGTGTTAGAGTTTTTACTCTAACACAGTAGTTATCGTGATAATTTACCATAATGAAAGCTGTGTTTTATGTGCTAATTATATTTTGTCATTTACATTTTTCTTTATTATAACATATTTTCTCGAAAAATTAAAAGTCAGGAAAGTATTTTTTAATAAATACTTCATCAGAACACCATCTATATTATAGTATCATAATAACAGCAACATAAAGCAAGATTTGGATAATGTTGCTTTATGTTACAATTGCTATCAGACTGCGAAATTCAATTTCTCTCTCTTTTGGTAGGAAGTAATCACAGTAAGCAGATGTGAACGGTTCTAAAGTTGAATAACAAATAACTTAACTCACCTTCTGACCCCAAAATAAAATGATGTATATCAGGACCACTTGATATCCTCGGAACCTAAAATTAAAATTAAACAACTTTATTATAATTTTCTGAAGCCACAAAAAAAGCAAAGGGTCTGTAGCTTAATTAAAAAAAAAAAAATCTATATTTTGAATAGATCTGGTATCAGGAACCTGGAAAAATCACAGTTCAGTGAATGAGTAAATATGAATATACATTGAGAGAAATTAGACATGTTGGATTGAATGGATGCTTGTATTAAGGTGTGACGTGCACACAGAGAGAGAGAGAGGGGGGGGGGGCACAGAATAGATGGTACCAAGAACATGAAGACTAGATTTGTCATACATGAGAATTCTGACAACAGTTTGGAGCAATAGAGATTTAGTTCAAGAATCAATGTGGGCTATTTATATGGGAATAAATGTTGGGAATTCTTAACATTAATAAATGCACACGAACCAAAAATTATTGGCAGGCTGACAGAAGAGGAAATCCTTACAGGAATAGAATGAGGTGGATGCATAATTCCAAAAAAGCTGTATATTCAGGGAAGACAGGCATAAGAAGAAGGTAGGGGAGGGGTACTGGTAAATGGTTATAGATGCAAAGTAAAATTTTAAGGGACAAAAACCCAGTCAGGTGCTGATATAGACTTGAGCCAATTAAAGAGGATGGAGCTGTAAATATGTCGATACAAAACTGGATAATGGAGAAAGCACGTACGAGGAGGGAAAGAGAACTTATTGCATTATGGAAGAATCTGTAAATGACTCTATAAGTCTGTTATACTTCTGACTTGTGAAAGTGATCATACAGTTTTAAATGGGATGGTGGTAAAGCATATAGGGAATTTTATTTAAAAAGGGAATACATGTTGAACACTAAAGTAATTACAATAAACCAAGGAAGTTTGCAGCTGAGTCATCACATGAGAAAATGCATGATAGAAGAATCAATGTTGTATGTGAAGTGCTTAAAGACTGTCAGAAAGAAGCTATAACTCATTCCATTCCCAGAATAGGAGAACGAACTGCAGAAAAGTTTAATGGATTAACAAAACTTTAAAGCAAGAGCTACATAAAAAGGGAATGTCATGGAACCAATATCAAAAGAAAAGTGATATAAGTAGTATAAAGAACATGCAAGGAGAGAAAGGCAAAATCAGAATATGAAAAATGCATGATAAAGGAATCAATGTTGTACGTGAAGTGCTTAAAGACTGTCAGAAAGAAGCTATTAACCAAGAGAATTGTTTTCAAATATGGCAAGTAAAAGGAAGAATACCATAGAATGATAAAATTAATGAATACAATGACAAGAAAGTACAAAAACACAAGAAATAGTAAAGTTATAAAGTGAATATACACTAACCACTCAGACAACAAGGCCTGCAAAATGAAATTACATGAAAGACAAAAGGAAAAAAGTAGAGTATTCCAGAAATACAAAAGTCTGAAATAGAATAAGCAATGAAAGATATGAAAAATAATCAAATGCCAGAAGATAAAATTAAAATAAAAATGGTGAAAACAACAGGTAAAATGTTAATAGAAAAAAACTAAAAAAATCTGTTTAGTCAATGTCTAAAAGAGAAAGAGATACACCAAACAGCTAAAACAACGTTATCATGACACTCTTGTTCAAAAAGGGTAATAAGAAAAGACAGAAAATTGCAGGCCTATAAACTTGCTATCATAAAGCATTTTTATAAAACTAATAACAAAGTGACTTAGCAGATTATTAGATGAAGCTGAGACTAATGAACAATCTGGATTCAAAAAGGGATCTAGCGCAATCAACTATCTGCAGACAACGAATAAACTAAAAGAGAAAAATACATAGAATACAACCTAACACATTACTTGGATTTTATAATAATAATAAAGAAAAAAAAGCCATTGAATTAGATGGGAAAAAAAAAGCATAGCAGTGTAGAAACATGGAGTAAGCCAAAATTATATACAACTAATAAACAATATATATGAAAAACTAGTTATTCAAAATAAAGGAGGTACACCAAGAGGATAATATTTCATCCAAATTATTGAATACAGTATTAAAATATGCCAAATGGATATTATTTCATCCAAATTATTAAATAATACTATTAGAATATATCACAAGTGAATCTAAATTGAAATGGCAAATGGGTTAATATGAATAAATTAAATACAGCAAATACAGTAGGATCATATACAAACTATGAGAAACTAAAATAATAACAAACACCGAAGAAAACCACACAACAGAAGAACAAATAAAATACAGCAAGTACAAAAATATGTATATCCTAGAAGAACTTTTAGATCAGGAAAAAGAAGCATTTATAAAGAAATAAAAAGATGAATTCTGTGCTGTTTTCCTCATTCTGTGTGGCCTTTCGCACACAGAATGAGGAAAACAGCGCAGAATAGAGAGCTAAAACATCACACTATAAGACAAAATAAGAAATGAAAATACAAGAAAAGAAATTTTAAAATTCAAATGGAAATGGTTAGGCTGTAGTGCATGGATGAAAAAGTAGGAGAAATGACAGAAACAAATGCTTGGATGACCTGAGAGAGGGAGAGAGAAATAAGCTCACTGAGATGGATGGAGAATGATGACATTTGGGAAGCATTCAATAAAGAAAGATGGCGATAAATGGGAAGAGATCTATAACTATAAAAAAAGGGCTTAGAGAAGAAGAAACATACCATATTAATTTATGCCATATAAACATAACACACATACTGGCCACTGAATTAGAAACTTTTATTTAGCACTGTGTTGGACCTCCATTAGCCCTAATTACAACACATGTGGTTTGGCATAGATTGTGCTACGCCTCCGTAGCGCAACTGGAAGAACGACGGTACATTGCGCCCTTCGATTGGAATAGGCCTAAGTTCAATTCTCGTCGTGACGGGAGGAATCTTTATGTGGACTTTTTCAATCGAAGGTGAGTTAGCCTATCTCATACAGAGGTAGCGGGGTTTTTTCTCCCGGAAACTCGGGTTTTTCATCCCGCATACAGACAAATCGGCCCTTCAGAACACACTCAATTTACAGACAAAAAATACTAGTTGTGGTGGTGGTGGTGGTGGGTGGTAGATGGCGTTAATGGAGATGATTGGTAGTAGAGGTGGAGAGGTGTCCTCCCGCGATGAGTCTTCGGACTCCTTGGAGGTGTAACAAATAATAATAATTTCACAAGGTGCAGGATTGTCTATGTCAACAACATACCAGATATTCACCAGATATCCTTTATCTGGCTCGGATTTGATAGAAAAGGACTTTGCTCCTAAAACTGCTTTTCTAACATGTTCCATACATTCAAAATAAAGGTTCAGATCTGGCTTTGTGGTGGCCATGGAAGATTCAGCAGAAGTAGGGCAGATGTGTCCTTACTTGAATAGGCTGACTGAATGGGCATTGGGGTGGGGGATACCAGTTCGATGTTGCAAAATGTAAGGTTTTAAAATTTGGAAATATGAAGATGGGATGTAGAATTTATGCTTAGTGAAGATTTTACATCACCTTTAATTCCTCATATGTAACTCAGGTATAGAAAATACTTGATAATACTTAATACTACAAGAAAAGTTTATATCATCAAAAATATTTGAAGCTTTTCCCTCCAATATTGGAGTTTTGCTGTATAAGGCCTTGATTAATCCACGTATGTACTACTGTACACAGATTTGGTCATCTGGTTTTCAAAAGGATGAAGAGATGCTGGAACAGGTCCAGAGGTGATTGACTAAGGTAGTTTCTCATATCTCAAATGCTGAATATGAAGAAAGGTTGAGAAGATGAAATTTATAGTCTGGTGGATAGGAGGAAGAAGGGGGGGGGGGTTATATGAGAGAGATGTACAAGTTAGTAAGGGGTTGTTATAGGATTAACACTGAAGAGGTCTTTCATAAAATGGTGGAAGATCGGGGAAGAACAAGAGGTTCATCCCTGCAAGCGGTATAAGAGGGTGTGAGCAATGAAGTGAGAAGCAGGTTTTCTGCATGGAGAGTGCTGAATGATTGGAATGCACTGCCTGAGAGTGTGTAGTGTCTGCAGAGAATTTGTGTTTAAGGCACAGTATGATGAAGGGACCTCCTAGATGAGTCTGACTCCATGAGGTCTTAGGATAATAATATGGAATTCGACAAGTTGGTTGGCCAAGACTTCAGATTTGGAGTAACCACTGTTAAAATTATAGAAAGAAGTTAGTGAGTGAACTCTGAGAATATTTTCAGCTTTGTTGCTTTGTTAATGCTTAAGTGAATTATAAGATTTTTAGATTTAACATTCCAGAACATCCAGAATATGGCAAGGGAAATGATGTGAAGTCAACAGCATCTATACAGAACTGTCGTAATCATAAAGATAATTTATGTGCAAGCTTTCTCTGCTTACACTTGGGTAAAGAATTAAAACAATATAATTTTTTACTGAATATAATTTACACTTCAGATTTTACATCACCTTAATAAGCATCATCTAACTCATATGTAACTTAAAGGGTGTAGAAAATACTATGATAATACTTAAATACTACATGACAAGTTTATATTGTTAAAAACATTTTACGATTTTCCGTATAATATTGGAGTCCTCACAGACTCCAGTGAGATTTTATATTTCAATCCTCTAATGTACTTCTTGTACTCTAATGTACCCGGGGCAGAGCTGACTACTACCGGGTGCATCCCCAGGTGGCGGATCAGGGAACAGCCTTCAGATATGGAGGTTAGCTACGATATAAGCAGAGCAATCTGGCGAATAAGCAGCCGTGGACCAACAGCGACTGAGCTATCAGGGCGTGGAGGAGCAGAAGTGGTAACTCTGTCTCACTTAAAACCTCACAAAGCCCAATGACAACTCGGTGACATGGCGAGTAGTGCCGCCATTAAATAAGTACCTACTGGGGTCACCGCCCCTGACATTGGGAAGCAGCATTGTCAGTACTGACACAAGGTTGAAGCCAAATGATGACGGAAAAGCTTGTGATCAGAGATTTGCAGATGGCAATATGATTAGATTGTGTACGTCTGTAATACTGTGGAGCAGAAAGCAAATGGAGAAACTACTGCTCTACCTTATCTCCAGAACAACCACCATGGCGAACAAACCCTTACAATTGGCCCCAAGTTCCCGGCGTCCCTTAAATGGGACAGGGGTGCGAAGAATCTCCGGGCTCAAAATGGTGTCCACTTTTAAAATTGCAACTTGGAATGTCAGAACTCTGTATGAAGCTGGCAAATTAAGAAATGCCACAAGAGAAATGAAGAGGCTGGGCATCCGGATTCTGGGAATTTGCGAGACAAGATGGCCAGGATCTGGAAAGTGTCAACAAGATAATATGACAATGTATTACTCTGGGAATGATGAGAACAAACATCGACATGGTGTAGCTGTAACAGTAGATGAAGAAATCAATAAATCAGTAATAAATTGGATTCCATTTTCTGAAAGGATAATGCTTAAGGGAAACCCCGTTAACATAAATATCATCCAAGCTTATGCACCCACAGCTGACAAAAGTGAAGAAGATGTTGAAGAGTTTTATGAACACCTAAAAGAGATTAAAAACCTAACAAAGAAACATGATATAAACATAGTGATGGGTGACTTCAATGCAAAAGTGGGAAGAGGGGGTGATGGAGAAATTGTTGGCGAACATGGCTTAGGCACCAGAAATGACAGAGGAGATCGCCTAGTCCAATTCTGTCAGGAAGAAGATCTAACAATAGCAAATACCTGGTTTAAACTTCCACCAAGAAGACTGTACACTTGGAAATCACCTCAAGATAACCAACATAATAATGTCAGAAATCAAATTGATTATATACTGATAAATAAAAGATTCCACAGTAGTATAAAGAGTGCAAAGACTTATCCTGGAGCAGATATCTCATCAGACCACAATCCCATAGTTGCAGAAGTACGTCTTAGATTAAAATCAGCTAAAAAATCACAAAAGAAGAAAAAGAAAATTGATGTAGAAAAACTGAAAGACCCGAACATAAATAAAAGTGCCAAGACACAGCTTAACCTGCGATTACAACAGATTAACATAGAAGAAAATAAAAGTGTGGAATCTCTTTGGAATAGCTTAAAGAAGGCCATCGTAGCAACAAGTATTGAAGAAGTAGGTTATGTGAATAATATAAAACAACAGGAATGGATGACAGATGAGATTCTTTCTCTTATTGATACAAGAAGAATGTATAAAAACAAAGACCTAGCCAGGTATACAGAAACGCATATCATCAAGAAAAAAATAAAAGAAGCCAAGGAAAATTGGATGAAAAATTTATGTACTGAAATTGAACTGCTTCAGAAACAACATGATAATTTCAATCTGTATAAGAAAATCAACGAAATTTCCGGAAAACTGAGGAAAAAGCAAATAGTGTCTCTAAGAGACGAAAATGGAAAAATAGTTCTAGAAGAAGAGAATAAAGCACAGATTTGGATAAAATATGTAACAGAACTTTTCAATGATACTAGACAGAAGCCTATAAATATAAAAGATAACATTCAAGGACCAGCAATCATGAAATGCGAAATAGAGAATGCTATACAAACAAGTAAAACAGGAAAAGCCAGTGGACCAGATGGTGTGCAAACAGAATTTTTAAAATTAATTGAACCAGATAACATCAAACTTCTTGAAAAACTATTTAATAAAATATATGAAAGTGATGAATTTCCATCAGATTGGCTCAAATCTACATTTATCACTATCCCAAAGAAACCCAAAGCGAATTCCTGTGGTGACTTTCGACTTATTAGTCTAATGAGCCAAACATTAAAAATATTTTTGAAAGTAATTCAGAATCGCATTTATAGAAAAAGTGAAGAAACTCTAAGTGAAACACAATTCGGCTTTCGGAATGGTTTTGGTACTAGAGAGGCCCTTTTCTGTACCCAAATATTGATACAAAAATGCATAGAAAAACAGAAATCTGTCTTTATGTGTTTCATAGATTTTGAAAAAGCATTCGACAAAGTCAGACACACCAACTTAATAGAAATCCTTCAACAAATAAGGCTAGACGAACAAGACATAAGACTAATAACAAATCTGTATTGGAATCAGTCAGCTACCGTTCAATTAGACAACATTACCACCAGTGATATTAACATCAAAAGAGGAGTGAGACAAGGATGTGTGCTCTCACCACTCCTGCTCAACATATATGCAGAGGTAATCTTTAAAAAAGCATTGGAAGAATGTCCAGAGGGAATCACAATAAATGGAAAGATTGTTAACAACCTACGATATGCAGATGACACCGTGCTAATTGCAGATAACATTATGGATCTCCAAAAACTCATTGACGGAGTATACATAGAAAGCCAAAGAATGGGAATAAATATAAACATCAACAAGACAAAATACATGATCATCAGCAAACATCCAGCCTCATCAATGAAACTGACACTCAATGGGAAAAATATTGATCAAGTGTCAAGATATAAATATCTTGGTTGCTGGCTTAATGAACGGTGGGATCTAAAAATAGATATAAAGACAAGGATTGAAGTTGCACGGCAGTCCTTCATGAAAATGAGAACACTATTCTGCAATAAAGACCTAAACATGGAAGTTAGATGCTGAATGCTGAAATGCTATGTGTGGTCTATTCTGCTCTATGGAGTTGAAACATGGACATTGAAGGCGACAACCATCAAGAAAATCGAAGCCTTTGAGATGTGGCTATACAGAAGAATGCTAAAGATATCATGGACAGAAAAAATTACCAATGAAGATGTCTTAAAATCCATTGGCAAAGCTAAACATCTTGTACAAATAATCAAGAAACGAAAAACATCATATCTTGGACACATCATGAGAAACAGCAAATACCAACTTCTACAAACTATTTTGGTAGGAAGAATTGATGGCAAAGGAACTAGAGGAAGAAAAAGAATATCATGGTTTGACAACATCAAGACGTGGACAGGAAAGAGCAGTGCACAACTGCTCAGATTAACACAAGAGTGCAGTTTGTTTGCCAAGATGGTCGCTGACCTTCGATAGAAGATAGCACAATAAGAAGAAGAATGTACTTCTTACTATCAACCCAACTAGATCTTAATTTTCCTCTGAGTTTTTTCCCTACCATACAGGTATCAAATACTTGCTTGGATAACCTTTCTCATTCTGTTTAACGTGCCCACAGCCCAAGATTAGCTATACCCATCCATGTGCTAACAATGTCAAGTTTATTAGTGTACCACAGTAAAAATTAAATTCATTATGCAGATATTTTGTGTTAGATACTGTAAGGCATCACTAATGCAAACAACAATGAGAAATATGAATAAAGAAACAGAGTGCATGCATTAAATTGGAATCCCTCTAAGTATACAGTTTCATGTTCATAGGTTGAAACTATTGCGCGGAAAATAAAATAGATAAGTTAAAATTAAAATATAAGAGATTACAAATTTATTGAACACAGTTGAGGATGACAATTTTCCACACTTTTGGAATAGTAAGGCAGTCATTACAATCGAGGCTACATCAGTGAAGTAGGGTTTCAGCACTTTCTTTGTATAAATGTTCATGTTTATATATGGATCTATGTAGCAGCTTGATGTCTTTCCATTTGATCCTGTGACCTCTGTTTTCAATCCCATGCTGTATCAGGTGAGATTTGTGACATTTGATTAGCCAGATGTGGTCTTGATGTTCAGAAACCTGTTTATTGATAGATCTTCCTGTATGTGCCTAGTAAAACAAGTTGCATGGACATGGTACTTCGTATACACAAGGTGAGAGTATGTCTTTTGAAGAAGGCAGCAGGATGTGAATTTGACTGATGGATTTATAGTAGTGATGAGTTTATATATATATATATATATATATATATATATATATATATATATATATATATATATATATATATACATATATATACACACACACATACATACACAGGTATCCCTCGATTAACGTGGTTAATTAATCCCTCAATGTTACCGCATATATCGAAATCACGTTAATCAAATCAGGTAAAAATTAAATAAATTAAATTAAAATCAAATGGTAAAAATTACAATTCATCCATGATCGATTACTGTATTAACAATTCGTTTTATATGGTACTCTTATAGGAAAGATAAAAAATGAATGCAAAGTAGATGTTTAATAAATACTTGTACCTACATTATTTACCAATTTTTTTTTTATCAAAATAAGTCATGAAGAGTCATTTGAACAGTTTTAGTTTTTTTCTTATCGGCATAAATTCTATGATAGCAAGCAAAATGACTCTCCAGACCTCGGCAAACAAACAATAAAACAAAGAAAAAACACTGCAAATATAATACACGATGGTACAAATTAAGTGGTTATTGAATCCAACATTATTTCATAGCCGAATAAAGAAACTACAAGAGTTTCATGCCGAATAGTAACTAAAGGTTTCGGCGGTTACAAGCATAAGCAACTTTATGGGCAACTTGTAGTAAAGGTGGAGTAAGCTCCAGATCACTTTCCTTAGCATTTTCCATAATGTGAAGCACATTTCCTAGAGGACATTTATGATAAATAAGCCTTTGGCTCTCTATTTCAGTAATACATGATGGTTTATTTATTTTCAGTTACAATCTAGAAATTATTGAACAAAGAAAAACAAAACAAAAAAACAACTAAACCATACTATACTGACATCGGAGGTCATGGTACCTCTCGGTATAATTTACTGTCAAATATCACAAACCTTTACATAACATGTGTTAAACCAAACTGACAGCAAAAAACAGTGCGGAATATCACTCATAACATGAATGTACAGCTACTCATGACCTCCGAGCTATACACTGAATTGTGTAAGAATATTTATATTAAACATTTTGCATGTATCTGTCAGATCAGCTGCGAGCTCTGCAGGGTTAAAGGCACGTTAATCAAAACTCTTGCCGCGTATATCAAGGGATTGCCACAATTAATTTCACTGTGTTAATCAAATCCCACATTAAACAAGGGATACCTGTGTGTGTGTGTGTGTGTTTTACCCACAATTTTTGCCACCATTTCAGAGATGCCTTAATATATGATATAAGAGTCCTGTGGACTTCTTATGTGGGTTGCTATCAAGGAGAGTGATTAATTATTTTTTTGATTTATTCTTGGATTATAGCCATTTAGTAAGGCTGTTTATATGTTTGACTCCAAAACCTTAAAAGTCAGGCACATCCCACTAGACTGGATGTGAAAGTAATTCCTAATGGACTGTTTGGAATCAATTTGGTTGGATAATGTTAAGATTTTAGGAAAGATAAGGGTACCAGAGATCAGATCCTTTGTCTTAGACAGATCAGATTCAATATGGGATCTAATTGAAAGAAGGCAGCTGGAAAAAGTGACACAGGAAGTGAAGAATATAAGAGATTACATAGAGAAGTCAGAAGAGTCCTCGGAAAGGTTTTATAGTAATAAATGTGAAGAGATAGGGTTCCAGATGAAGAGGCAGTTATAAAAGGTTGTTTTGTTTAGTTTGTGACCTAAGGAACAAGTTTAAGCACAAACTCAATGTCATCAAAGACAGGAATGGAGCAGTACTAACAGAAGAACTGAAAATCAAAAACTGATGGAAACAATACTGCAAGGAACCTCCTTCTCACTTAGACATGAAGTTGAAAGAGCATTTAAACAGCTTTACAGCAATAAGGCCCCAGGTGCTGATGGAATCCCAGCAGAGTTAATTAAGGCTACAGGGGATGGAGGGGGAAAAAATGTTTCACAGATTGATTACAAGGATATGGGAGACAGGATCATGGCCTATGAAGGCCAGTTTTCATACCACTACATAAAAAAGGAGATATGAAAGATTGCAAGAACTATACAACTATTAGTTTAATATTTTATGCAAGCAAGATTTTATCAAAAATCATTCTAAATACAACTGAGGCCAAAGTTGAGGCAGAGATGACACAGGAACAAGCGGGTTTTAGGAACGGTAAGGATACTAGAGATTATCCTTTGCCTTAAACAAATCACAGAAAAATATAAAGAATTTAGACTCCCTATGGTGGTAATGTGTTTCATGGAATAACTCTAAACTTTTTTGACTGTGTTCAGCATGTGATACTGTGGGAAGTAATGAAAATAATGGGTTTTCCTCAACACACTATCAGGCTAATAGGTAACGTACAGGGAGCAAGAAGCATTGGTAAGAACAGGTGCTGGATTAACTGATTAGCTTCAGGATGGAAAGGGAGTTACACAAGGATGTGTACTTTTTCCTCACTTGTTTAGTATCTATCTTGAAGTATATTACTAAATATAGTATCTATCTATTTATGCATTGGGTGTGCTCAACACAGAAATTAGGATAGATGGTAGATTGATCAGTAATGTGAAGTATGCTGAGGATACAGTACTGTAATGATGAGGAAGAACTAAGACAAATTCTTGACAAAGTTAACGAGACAGCAAGAACAGAGGGCTTCAACTCAATCTTAACAAGACAAATATTATGGTTCTCAAAGGAAATACAGATGAGGAAGCTCCTGAGAAACAAGTGTACCTTAATGGAGAAAGAATTGAGGACGTTAACAAGTTCTAGTACCTGGGATCCATTATTAATGTGAAGAATTGCTGTTCAGAAGATGTCAGAAGAAGATTAGGAAGGATTTAAACAACAGTCAGAGACTTGTCTAAAATCTGGAAGGATGGATCTATCTCCACAGGAACAAAGTTGTGGATTTTGGATATTTTCAGAGGCTGTTCAGGATATCATATACTAAAAGGCAGACAAATTGATGGGTGCTAGAAAGAATCAGTAGAACTTTAAGGATCCTTAAGAATACTGACAGATGAAAGTTGAAATTCTTTGGACATAATGAAAGGATGGAAGGAGAATTTCTCAGAACAGTAACAGAAGGTAAAGTTCCTTGATGACGAAGAAGGGGTAAACCAACAATGAGTTGGATCAATGGTGTGTCTAAAATAACTGATCTTCAGGGAGTTTAAAGACTCCAGAAAAGCAGACAATAGAACTAGATGGTGAGGACTGGTGTGGCACATCGCTGAGCATCTGAGTGTGACCATATGGCATCTGTTGATGTCCAATGAACAGACGATGGTTTGTTTGATAGGTCCAAGTTCTTGAATTAGAGATTCTTTGGAAGAACAAATGTTGTGTGACTCTTGCTAATAGAGATTTTATGATGCCATATTTCTTGGATGGATGGTGGGCTAATGTATATTGTGGATATAACAACATGTAAAAGTTGGTTCTCAGTATGGATCCATCTTGCTTACATTGGATGTGTACATCTAGAAAGGAAATATACCTTCTGATGATTCTTTTTCCAGTGTGAACTAATAAGAGTATGTACAGTGTTGATTTTTTATAGAAATAAGTTCTGTTTCTGTGCGACTCCAAACTGAAAAGACATCACCAATGTACTGCAGCCAAATTGTTGGTTTTTGTTCAATAGAAATTCTTTCTTCCAGATGTTCAAGAAAAAAGATGACTCGGTTAGGTGATAGGAGTGAGTCCATTGCAATTCCTTCCTCTTGTTTATATCTTCCCACCTGAAGTAACCAGATGTAACTGCAAATCTGAATAAGTCCCCTAAGTCCAATGGAAATTTTTGGGCTAGAAATTCAATACATTGTCTCTTTGTGAGGTATGTTTGTGAAGAGAAACAATGTCAAAGTTTACCAACGTCTGTATCTGGCAGTTTTATTCATTTTATTGTAAGAATTCTGTGAAAATTTTTTATTGAAGAAGCTGAGTCAATGAGGCGATGGAGAATAGACAGAAGAAATCTTGAGATTTTATACATGGGACTACCCATAGAATCCACCACAATAGGTCTAATTGGATAGTTATTTTTATGTAATTTCAGTGAAAACCATATATTTTAGGAGGGTGTTGTATGGTATGTTCTGAGTCTTTTGATGGTTTCATGATCAACGGATGTTGTTTTATCCAATAACTTGAGTTTTTTGGAGTTGATGTTTGGTAGGATCTGTATTAAGCTGGGAGTATATATTACAATCATGAAGACGTTAACTTCATTTTTTAATCATACGATTTGAAATTGTAGCCAACAGTGGTGTTCCATTGGTCAGTTTTGGTGATAACTAATTGCATTTTAAGGATTTCAAGGTCTTAATTCTGATGGCAGGATATTCAATTCTGATGGTTGTGCATCACATATCACCTTGGCTACTTCAAAATGTATAGGTAAATGTGTGTGAGATTATATTATTAGGTAATTATATTTTCCCATGTTTCTGCATTTTCATAACCTGTCTTTTTATTGCTGATTTTCATAGTAAATTTGTTACAGCAATTATTCAATTTAGTTAAAAAATCCTGCACAGTTCAACTGGATTTATTTAAGAGTACAACGTGGTCTACATACAGTCAAGAGCTGAGTTGAATATATCCAGTTTTGATATTAAGCCTAGTCTCCCATTTTCTTTCATAATGAGATGAACAGATATGATTAACAGTCAAGATAATGTGCACCACTGTCTCACACTTGATATTAAACCATAGTCTTATCTCCTTCAATTTTAATTTCAGATTTACAGCTCAAATATATACTATGAATTACATACTAAATATAATGTGGCATTGTGAACTTTCTCTTGGCACATTGTCATATGCCTTTTCCAGATCTACAAAACAAATACAGATCCTTAATGTTATATTTCCACAGTTTCTCCAGACATATAGACAACCATACATAAAACTCTTAATATTAAAGTGAAAATCTAATAACCTTTATTCGGCTTGAATGCACATTGTTCTTCTACAAGTACCTCTTATTCAATTTTTCTTATCCTCTACTCAAATGTGCATGCATAAATCTTAAATGGGACTCTCTGTAGCAAAATTCCTCCATCCATTCAGTGTTATTTCCTTTTTATAGATAGCCACTATTACAGCTCTAATCAAATCATCTGGAAGACCTTTCACCATGCCTTCTGAACTATGCAATGCCATCACTGTAAAATTCACAGCATTTCTGGTCAAACATCCTCCTAATCTAGATGCCTTCCCACATTCTAATGCTTTCAAACTTGCATTCCTCTTTAATATTTTCTGCTACTATAACTGACTTCTTGTCTCATTTAATGAATCTTTTAAAAATAGTTACTCCAGACATCTAGCATAACTAACTTCAGTTTTCCAGTCATCTTTATTGACATCAATGGCTTTTTAAATAGCCTCCTGAACATTTCGTCACTTTCGTCTTATTTATCATCTGCATTCTTATTAAAGTCTTCCTATGATAAAATAAAAAGTTTCTGAAACTAGATTTCATGTCATTTCTGATTTAGAAGGTACAGATGACAAGATGCCAAACTTGATTGTGTCAAAACATACAGTAAGAGAAGTAAGAAAACATACGCTCTAGAGTACACATCTTCTACATGTGTACTCCAGAGCAAGGTATCCAAGATTATTTATTCCTTTGACCAACCATTTCTCACACACTAGTATAAATTTTAGTGGATGGCATTTGTCTAAAGAAATCCAATAATAATAATAACCCAATTAACCAAATGTCCATTTTTTAAAATAACTAAATAACAGGATTATAAAGGGATCATCAGACATCAATGCAGTAATTTTTATGGGTATAGCAGGCACATACAATACCTGACAATTCTTTTCTATTACTCCAATGGGGGTTACCATTTTAACATGTATTAACATATCTTCAATGTTTCCATAAAGGTTTTTCTTCATTCCTGATGCCCTTGTAGCAACCCATCCTCCTAATGAACTGAATTCATAGGAGTCTGGCTCATGACCTGTACATAAACCATATTCTGCCAACTATAATTAAAAAAAAAAAAAAAATATATATATATATATATATATATATATACACACACACACACACCTATATATTTTCATTCATTCACTCACTTGAGAAAAAAAAAATGGAAAATGCAATAACATTTTCATTTCAATATTCATAAATTCCATTAGTTACAAACTGAAAATTTCATGGTAAGAAAAAATATTATATGTCACTCATTTTGATATCCTTCAATGTTCTTCCCAGAATTTTTACCAGCCGGGTGGAATGAACCATTAGCCGAGCATACAAAAATTTTGAATAGGTTAAGAAAGACCCTTTTTTTTATAACAAATTAAAATAGTAATTTTATTAGAAATTACTTCAAACAAGGATAATATTTTATATAGTAATTATAACAAACAAGACTAGGATTTTTCTTATTTTCTCCTTAAGTAATAAAAAACCTTGTAATACTCACAGCTTAAAATTCTATACTTTAATTATTTTCTTCTTCTTAGAAGCCCAGTTGTCAGCAGTTTCATCTGACTGATGCGATTCCTCATACAGGTTTTTATCCTTTTTAATGCAGAAAAGCTCTTTGACTCATAATCATAGTTTGAGCTGGCATTGAAGTTTTCCGACCGGATGTCCTTCCTGACAAGATCAAGTAGCACAACAACACTGACTGCTGTGCGCACACTTTAAAATAAGATCGAAGATAAGAACTTCTGGATGCCGTGGAATGAAGACAATTAAGTGGTTTCGCTTAAAAGAGGAGAGTGTGAGGAATCGTTTTAGGAAGAGGGTGTTAGAGAGGATTTCAGATGGACTGGAAAGTGTATAGGATTGGTGGAAACATAATTCAAAAGTAATCCTGAGCTGTGCAATTGAGGTGCTTGGTGAGACATCTGGAAAGATTAGAGAGCAGAAGGAGGGTTGGTGGTGGAATAATGATGTACAAGTGGCAGTGACAGCTAAAAGGAAGGCAAAGCAGAAGTGGGATGAGTCAAGAGTGGAAGAGGACAGAGAGGTGTACAAAGAGAGAAAGGAAGAAGCCAAGAGAGTTGTGGCACAGGCGAAGGCCATGGCATATCAAGATCTGTTTGATCAATTAGAAACAAAGGAAGGACAGAGAAAAATTTACCAACTAGCGAAATGTAGACATAAAGCAGCAAAGGACATCTTACATGTGAGGCAGATCAAAGATGCTGAAGGAAGAGTATCATGGAGGGATGTGGACATAAGAAACAGATGGAAAATATACTTTGAGGGACTTTTGAATGAGGAAAATGCAAGGACTCTCAGAGGAGATGGGCAGCCTTCTGAGGGGATGGTGCAGAACATCAGTAGAGTGGAAGTGATGGAGGCCATGAAGAGGATGAAGAATGGAAAATTGGTGGGCTCGACAGAATTCCAGTGGAGGCATGGAAGGCACTAGGGGAAGAGGGAATTGACCTGCTGTGGGACCTGTTCATGAAAGTTTGCCAACAGGAAAATATACCCGAGGAATGGAGGGAGAGTACTCTTGTCCCCATCTACAAGGGTAAAGAGGATGCACAAGACTGTAAAAACTACAGAGGAATAAAAGTTGATGTCCCACACAATGAAGATCCTAGATAGGGTTCTTTCTAGGATCTTCAATTTGGTTTCATTCAAAGGGAACAATTTGGTTTCATGCCTGGTAGATCAACAACAGATGCTATCTTTGGGTTACGGCAGATGATGGAAAAATATCGAGAGAAACAAAGGGAGCTACATCTGGTATTTATTGATCTGGAGAAAGCATACAATAGAGTGCCAAGGCAAGAAGTCTGGAGGTGTCTGAGGGAGAAGAAGGTGATGGAGAAATATGTCAGGTTGGTGGGGGAAATGTACATAAATGTGAAGACAAGTGTTCGGACCTGTTTGGGATAGACAGAAAGTTTTCAAGTAACAGTTGGCTTGCATCAAGGGTCAGCATTAAGTCCATTTCTGTTTAATATTGTGATGGAGGTGGTAACAGAGGAGGTGAGAGAAGATGCGCCTTGGACAATGTTGTATGCAGATGACATCTTGTTGTGTGTAGATTCAAGAGAAGAAGCGGGAACTAAACTGGAAAGATGGAGAAAAGTACTGGAAAAGAGAGGTATGAGACTGAGCAGAAGCAAGACAACATTGTCCAAGGCACATCTTCTCAGTGGGCGGCGGCCAGGAGACAGATCTGGAGCTGGAAGGAAATGTCATTAGGAAGGTGAGAGACTTTAGATACTTAGGTTCAACAGTGGAAGAAGATAGAGGAGCTGAGAAGGAAGTGGGATGTAGGATACAAGCGGGTTGGAGGAATTGGAGGGAGATGGCTGGAGTGTTATGCGATAAGAGGGTACCGATCAATCTGAAAGGCAAAATCAATCTGGCCTCACTACTGTCCTATAAAGGACAGTAGTGAGGCCAGCTATGACATATGCTATAGAAACTGTGGCCCTGAGGAAAAATAACATTAGCAAGATGGAAGTAGCAGAGATGAGAATGCTTAGGTGGATGTGCGGTGTGACCAGAAAGGATCGTCTGAGAAATGACTATGTCAGGGGAACAGTGAAAGTTACGAACTTAGGAGCGAAAATACAGGAGGCAAGGTTGAGATGGTTTGGTCATGTGATGAGGAGGGAGGACGAATATGTGGGAAGAAGGGTCATGCAGATGGATGTGCAAGGAAGGTGGCAGCGTGGGTGGCCACAGAAGAGATGGAGGGAGCTGGTAGAAGAGGACTTGAAGATGAAGAACTTGGATGTGGTGACAGCCCAAGACAGGAAGGTGTGGAGGAGACTCATTACAAACAGTGACCCCACTTAAGTGGGAGAAGCTGCAGAAGAAGAAGAAGAAGAATGCAGAAAAGCTCTTTCATATTCAGTGTGCTCACAGATATGGCCAGTCCAACAGCAGCTAGTTTTGCTAAATTTGGAAAACTCTTTGAGCTCAGATGCTGATGCTAATTTCAGCAGTATTTGTCTTGGATCTAGGTCTTTGTATGACTGTCCATTAATCATTTCTGATGCAACTGCCCATTCTAGTTTAGTACTTTCATAGTTTAAAGCTGCAGGACTTCCATTTCTAGAATAATAATCAAAAAGACTCTCAGAAGCCTCAAGAATCTCGATGAGCATGACTTTCTGCATTGAAAAGTCTTGAAAAGGAGGAAATGACTGGCATATCTGGAAATCTTGCTTCTAGGTATTTAATAACTATGCCTATGTATTTATCATATATTGTAGTCTTAAACGTAATAACAGTAGAATCTGAATAACCAATGTGAAGATCTGACAATTCACCTGAAAGATACTAATGAAGATTATGAAAATGACTGCCATGAGTGTCTTTCAATTCCATAATGGATAGTTTTCTGGCTTCTAAGACTGGCTCTATTTCAGTTAAGTCAACATCTTGCCTTTGCCATGATCTAGACAAGTTAGATAAATTAAAAAAGGCCTATTTTCTTTTAAAAATAAAATATTAAATACTTGACTCATGATCTTTGGACAAAAACCATTATTAAGAAAAATAAACGTAGATTTTCAACACCAATTCAAATTTGCTCAATTTTCACAATTTATTTCATTCAAACATCAAAATTATGTCCCTTTCGTAAACGATCTTCTTTGTAACTGATACATACTGTTGTATTCAAGATCCCAATTTTTGAATTCTTCCGCATACCGATTGGTGTGCATCAAAGTGAATATCCGAAGCACTCGAGACTGGCTTGCAACGCAAAAAATTGAGCTGGTCTCATGAGTATCGAGACTCTCTGGTTAGATTTCTCATCACTAGTAATTAAAAAATGTCTTAAATTATTTTTCCATTCTTGCTCATTATTTAGCCATGTCAATTCACAACATTAATTAGCTGGGCAGTCAGTAAAACCAGCTGGGCAGTTTGCCCAATCAAAAGGTCCCCAGGACCTTTTTAATTGGGCAATAGTCCTTAGAAGGATATCATTCAATAATAATTAAGGGCTTGACTTGATTTAGAAGAAATCAAATACATGATATGCATCATTGACAAATAAAAGTGATCACAAGATCTTGCTTTATTTTGACAAAACTGAAGTTTTGATATTCAACATTTATATACTGTTATCTTTGTATTCATAGTATATTGCTGGGTTTCACTAACCAGATGGCTGTTTTGGGTAAATTTCTGAAAATCTCAATCAATAGAATGTATAATCTCCAATGATAATGAGAGTCAATGGACAGTTTCAGCTTCTATGGTGGAGCTCTATGAAAAACTTTAAATTTTACTCATGAGTGTGAATTCGAAACATTTATATATTCAATTTTTTTTTTTTTTTTTTAGTGGTAATTTCTAACAGCAATGACCAAGTCCATATAGACTGACCTAAAATAGTAGTTTATAAAGCAAACCCACACCTAAGAGGTTGCAAAAGTTATAACACAAAAAGAGTTGCAAGTGTGGACGATAGGGAAAAATAACTCCTTAAGAAGAGCTTAAGAAATAACTCTGTTAAGAAGAGCAGTAAAAGAAATGAAAGAGAAAGATGAGGGATGACAGTGGAAAATTTGGGGGCTAAACTGCATATGAATGCTGACAAGCAGCTATCCATGTTCTTGCATATACACATTTAGAGAAAAGTGGAGGAATTGTTGGAGCCAGTTTGGCAGAACAGTGCCCATGAAAATTTCCATGAAAAACAAGATAGAAAGAGTGCCTATGAGAAAGCAACTGAAGTGAAATTTTGAGAGACAGGGACCATCTATGAAGCGAAGCAGATTATCTTCTTCTGGATAGCATCAAGCAGTTTTAGGATTTTAATGCATTACCCCAAATATGATGCTGACATTCAAAAGATTGCTCAAATTTGTAATTTGAGCAATCTTTTGGAGGCTGAGGATGGTATGGATGTGTATGTACTGGAATAGCCTGGTTGGGAATGATAATCCAAGAAGGGAAAATGGCAATTGACTAAAAATCAGAATATCAAAATTAAAGAGGAGAGAAGTGAAATATGTATTCCAAGAACTAACAAAGATCTCTGTTCACAGAATTGAAATTCATTGGATTATTCTAATTTGGCTAGAGAACAGTGAGATCAGTATTTAAGACAATGTTTATGACAGATTGTGAAACATTTGATTCATTTGAGCACTAATGTTTGTCAAAAAGAAGAATGGAATGAAGTGTACTACTGGCATCAGCAAAACCATGGACAGGATCTCATGTCAGTAAGAGAAGATCATTTGTGCACAGAAAGAGTAAACGAAAGCAAGGAAGCCTAGGGTATACCTGAATGGAAAGAGATATCCGATGCGAGGAAACCATCTGCCATGAAATAAAATTAATGACCAGAGAGAAAACTGAATGCAAATGGAAGACCACAATATGGCTTGATAAGAATGTCTCTATTCCAATCCCAATCAAATACCATGGTAAATTGAAGAGAAATCAGATGAGTTTCCTTAAATTCTTCCATGGCTTCCAAAGTTAGCTATAAGACATGTTGTGAATTGAAAGGGTCGAAAGTCATATTGGTCAGCATTTATTAATTGATGGGCCTCCAGATAGTGATGGAGTAGCTTTCAATGACATTTTCCAAGGTCCCTGACCAGACCAAGGTGAGGATAATGGAATAATACTTTGATGGCTGACTTATATCCCTTTATTAGATGTAGGATGGATATAGTTTGTTTCTGTGCTGGGCATATGACCAACAAATATGACTGCTTGTACAGGGTGTCCCAAAATTCACGCAAGAAGTAATTTTGATAGAAAACACGGGTTTTTAATTAAAAATTGTAATTTCTTATTGATTGATAAAGTATACAGTATAGGGTTATGCATGGAATAGCATATCGGGTAAATGGCCTCCACGGCTTTGCTGGCACATATGCACTCTTTTGTCGAAATTTTCCATGACCGTTTTGCATAAATGTGGCTGAATTTCGTTGATACAGCATTCAATTTCCTCCTTCAAGGCATGGGTGATCGTGGGCTTGTTGGCATAAACCTTAGACTTCAAAAAACCCCAAAGAAAAAAAGTCCAACGGCGTTAAGTCACATGATCTGGGCGGCCAATTCTGATCACCAAAACGGGAAATTACACGACCAGGAAATGACTCATGCAGTAATTGAATTGTTTCTCGGGCTGTATGGCATGTGGCAACGTCTTATTGAAACCACATGTCGTCCACCTCCATATCTTGCAATTTAGGCACAAAAAACTGGATTATCATGTTGCGATAGTGAGCACCATTAACTGTTATTGCCTTACCAGCAACATTGTTGAAGAAGAATGGACTGATGATGATGCCTCCAGCCCAAAATCCGAACCAAACAGTGACACGTTGTGGATGCATTTGTTTCTCAACAAATCACTCATGGATTTTCTGATGCGACAAATGCGACAATTTTGTCGATTAATGAAACCATCAAGATGAAAATGAGCCTCATCGCTGAAGATGATTTTGTTCAAAAAATAAGCATCCACTTGTTGTTGTTCCATAATCCATTCAACGAACTTTCTTCGCTGTGTGTGGTCAGTAGGCTTCAGTTCTTGAGTCAATCGAACTTTGTAAGCATAAAGATGCAAATCTTTCATGAGAATACGCTGTAGAGAGCTTCTCAAAATGCCCAATTCAAGACCACGGTGCCGAATTGATGTTCCTGGACTCTAAGCAACAGTCTCACGAACTGCTTCGATGTTTTCTGTTGAACGACTTGTTGAAAGACGGCCAAAGTGTATAAGATCACGAATTGATCCAGTTTCCTTGAATTTTTTAATTAATCTTTTCACAGTTGATGAAGTTAAATCACTATTCCGACCATATTTTGTACGAAAATTGTGAACTGTAGCTGCCAAACCTTCATTATTTTTAAAATATTGCTCAACAATGAAAATGCATTGTTCTTTCGTGTAGCGCTCCATTTTTAATAACCCTGAACTGTCAGCTGTCACGCTGTCTTTTTTTTCTCATTGGCAACACTTTACCGCACAAATGGCGCTAAATTTAAATCTTGCGTGAATTTTGGGACACCCTTTATAAGCAATACAGAACAGGTGTTAATTCTAGAACAACAATACTAACTAGACCAGGACTATCAGTATCTAAATTATTGAGGATTTTTTGATTACTTTTTTGCAAAAAGATCAGAAGTCATTTGGGAGGTGAAGACCAGTGCCAGCAGGTCAGCCTTTTCTTTTTTGTAATGTCAACATGAACATTTCAGGCTAACGAATTGCAGCCTGTAATATATATCTTTTGTATATTACAATTTTCCATTATAGCAATGAACAGTATACCACATACATATTGCATGGAAGGTAGCCAACCAATCAAACCACTCACTTTAGAATACTAAAACTTCAATTTATCAAAATAAAGCAAAAATTTAATGCTTCGTAATACAAAGACATGTCTATTCAAGAAAAGAATATAAGCATACAGAAGGATCAAAGCAACTAACTCAACATGGACCGTAAGACAAGTGATAATCCTTTTCTAGGTGGTGTGCCAAAACCACCAAAGCAAGATTCATTTTCATCTTGTGCACAAAAATAATTTTAAATTTAATAATAATTAAAGAAACCCAAAATGAAGTTAACAGAATCTAGTGTAATCCCAATGTTATCTACCCCAAAGGCCAATATATTCTTATTCTGTCATGCATACTGTATAAAAAACTCTGGTATCCCAATCCTGGTAATTATTGCTGATATACTTTCATTTTCAACACTAGTCCTGAACCCAGAAATCCGACCAAATCATCATCATCATCATGAACCATGGACTCACTGCCTGTTGATGTCAGATGCCTGCTTCACTATCTTCTTCCACCTTTCTTTGTCCAGTGCACAGTGTCGCAGTTTTTGTACACACCCATTCCACACCAGTTTTTATATCGTCTATCCATTCTCTGTATGGTCTACCTCTTCTGTTTAAACCATTCAAAATACCAAACATAAATGTCTTTATCTTCCGGTTCTCACTCATTCTACAGATGTAGCCAAATAATTGCAACTTCCATTTTATAAGAAATTTGACTTTCATTTGGCTTCTTTTACACACTCCATAGCTTTTTTACTTATATCTGTTATACTTCTTTTAGAGCACATACTGATTACTTGTTAGCAACTTTCAAAATTCTTTCTTCTTTCCCATGACTGTGCATTCCTGTGCAGTCATGAAATTCTGATATTTCTAGCTTTGCATACACCTTCACCACATGCCTCTATAACTGAATCAATCAATTTTTTTCAGTCTGCCAACAGGTCTCCAAGGTTTGAATCTTGCAGGAAAATGCAGTAGAGGAGTGCAAACTGGCTGCATTAACATTTCCCAAACCCCCTATGAATACAGAATTATTACTGAGCCAAGATAATGCTACTGCATCTGGGCAGCCGACACGACCGTTATTAGATCACAGGAAACAGTTGAGAAATATGCTATGTGGTCAGCTCAAAAAAATAATCCACCTTCTAACATTGAATATAAAGCCTCTTCTTAAACCAGGAAAAACCAGTAATTGAGATAGAGTTAGAGTGGATTAAGTGGGATATAATAGGTATTGCCAAAACACACTGGCCAGGACAGGATGTGGTATATTTGAAGAATGGAAACCTATTTTACTCAAGAAGAGGAGATCACATCCACAGAGGAGGGGGGGTCGCAATATTAATCAGTAATCACTTGCAGAACTCCATCTTAACCTTAGAAACACAAAGTCTGAGAATTATAACAATTAGATTAAAAGGAAAAGAAAAAGGAATATTTTTCAAAATCATCCAAATTTATGCTCCAGATCAATTACATGATGATAAAGAATTAGATACTTTCTCTGAGCAACTACAGGACCTTATTGACAAAACAAACAAAAAGGATATCCTAATAGTAATGGGAGACTTCAACGGTGAGGCAAGATTTACATCAGACATGAAAGATGTGATGGACAAATTTGGAGTGGATGAGAGAGAGAGACAAAAGAGGCAAAAGACTGCTAGAATTCTGTAAACAACAATCTACTCATCTCAAACATCAAGAACTGTGAATATTTGCATCAATGAACATAAAATATACATCCGGCACTATCACTATGGCATGTCGGGCCTAGCAGACCATGCTTTGGATACCCCTGCACGCAGAATCAACTGGAAGAAAACTAAAGTACGGCACATAAACTCTTACAAGTCGGAGAGATTATTTTTAGAAGCAACAGAAGCTTTGAAACATACTCCAAATCTCAATAAATATGGCTGCATAAATTTGCCTAAGATCTGGGAGACAGTCATCTTAAGACATAACTAGTACCGGCTTTTTCTCTCTGTTTTTAGGACTTTTTTTTTTTTTAAGTCTTTGTGTAGTAACTGCAATTTTTTATTATTTTTTTATTTTTTACAGATAGAGGGCACTAAATTAGGACTTTAGTCTTTGTGTTGCTGCTACAATTTTGTTAAACTAGTCCATGGATTACATCATGTTGTTGTAGTCTCACATATTGTGACAAACTGTGTTTTTGTGCTCTGAAGATGCTGGTTATAACACCAGCGAAATATCAGCAATAAGTCAATAAATTATTATTTACTTATAATTTTGTGTTCTGATATATACCATCAAAAATAAAACAACATGTACGACGAACACATAAGCCTTTCTACACAATCATGTTTTTCCATAGACCATCTCAGAAATACACATGGACATTTCCAGATGGTATGATTAAAAATAGTACTGATTACATTCTGATCAAAAATAACTGGAAATCCTTAACCGGGCGTTAGTAAGGTCGGGTGTCACAAACCACAAAGATTTTAAATTTAAATTGTTACATTTTCCACCTTACCAGCGCCGGATTAATCCAAATATGAGAACACTCTGATCATGAATTACCAGCTGCAAAAATTAAGCTCGATTTTAAAAATAGCAATTGATGACCCTAAGCACATTATTAACATGACAAAACTGAAACATAACTATACAAACCAACTGCAGAAACATAAAAAACAGTCAAAGAATTAATAAACAGTTAAAGAAAGAATAACCTTTGACAAGGTAGAAAATACATGGAAAATGGGCAGATCACTTATAGTAAATGTTACGGAGAAAAACAGATGGTAAAATTAGAGCAAATAATGAGTAGATAAAAACGGAAATTTTGGAAACTTCAGAAGAAAAGACAGCTGCAAAAAATACTCTGAACAGAGAAAATACAAAGGAAAATAAGCAACATTATAAAAGACTGAAAAGCAAAATAGACAGAATGTGCAGATCTTCTAAAAACACTCGGTTAGAAGAAAAAGCAAAGATGTGTAAAGAAGCCAATAAACAGAATGACAACAAGACTATATATAAAATTATAAAAAAATTAACAAAAACACCCAAAAACAGAACAACTAAAAATGAAAGACGAAAACAATATTAAACTGGAACAATTCAAGATATTTAAAAAAAAACTGTAAAGAATATTACCTTTTCCAGAGAGAGAGAGGACGATTGGAAAACACAAATGAAGAGACAGAAAGAGAAAACACCATTCATGATAAAAGAAGAATTGCACATAGGGGACTCAACCCATCATCTGATGGATAAGAAAGAAGAAATGTCTGTTTATATGAGAGTGATCTGAAATGTTCTCAGCCTTGACCATAGATGGCAACGCTATCAACAAGATTTTTTTTTTTTCTAAGTTAGTACATCTGCCATAAGCAACCATGTGAAATTGCAAGTCATTCTATCAAGTAGCTTGTTTTATACAGCTGGCTGCAGCAAACGTTTTGTCTGTATCCCTTGAAATGGATAAAGCTGAGTATCATAAGGCTATAAAACTCTTTGTAAAAGAAGGTTTAATGCCAAAAGAAATTCATTCTAAGTTCATAAAAGCTTACAGGCACTCTTCTCCTTCATTTTCGACAATTAAGAAATCGGCTGCCGAGTTTAAACATGGCTGTACCAGTCATGAAGGTGATCCACATGAAGGACGTCCAAAAAACTGTAACAACACCAGAAATCATTGATCAAGTGCACGATATGGTACTGGATGACCAGTGAGTCAAAGTGCATGAAATTGCTGAGACAATAGGTATTTCAAAAGAACGTGTAGCATATATTTTGCATGAAGAATTGCAAATGAAAAAGTTTTGCGCAAGATGGGTGCCGCGCTTGCTCACAGCAGATCAAAAACACACTCGCATGAAAATCTCTGACCAGTGCTTGGAGCGTTTTAACAAGAATAAAACTGATTTTCTGCAACAATTTATTACTATGAATGAGACTTGGATTCACCATTACACACCAGAATCCAAACAGCAGTCAAAACAGTGGACAGAAGCAAGTTGTTCAGCACCAAAGAAGACAAAGTTGGTTCCATCAGCAGGTCATGGCATCGGTGTTTTGGGATGCTAAAGACATTTTGTTTATTAATTATCTTGAAAAGGGAAAACAATAACTGAGGAATATTATTCCGATCTTTTAACCAGACTAGACGAAAATATTAGTGAGAAAAGACCCAGTTCGCAGAAGAAACAAATCATCTTTCATCAGGACAATGCAACTACAAAGGTGTTTTGGCAATGGGAAAATTAGGGGATCTGCACCATGAATTGTTGGAAATATGGCCTTTTCCATCCACTTTATTCCCCAGATTTGGCTCACTCTGACCTATCTCAACCAGAGACGTCGTGAGGAATTTTGGCACCTATGGCCAGGAAAGAAAATTGCGCCGTTCTAAAAAAAAAAAAAAAACTTCTCTTCCTCGCTGGTCAGCGTTTTTCTTCAAATAAAGGTGATTGTAGCTGTGGAGGAGTATTTGGCAGATCTTACTGAGAACCACTACAGGGATGGGATAATGGCACTGGAGCATCGCTGGAATAAATGTATTAGTCTTAAGGGAGATCATGTTGAAAAAAAAAAAAAATTTTGAAATTATAAATTTGTTTTTTTCATTGTTAGGCTGAGAACTTTTCAGACTGCCCTTGTATATGTCTAAGTCTTCATTATAACTTATTTTGTGGATCAAATAATTACAAGTACAGGGGTATCTCGCTAATCCGAACTAATAAAAACCTTGCTCGTTCGGATTAGCGAATTTTCCCCAAGAGACAACAAATAACTAGAGTTTAAGACAAAAATAATCAGATTCTAATGGTACATTCGAATCTGATTTAATTCTGTAAATTTAATTCTGTAAATGAATGAAGTAACTGATAGAAAAAAAAAGCTACTGTGTTGTAATGTAAAACTCAAAAAATAATACAGTACATAAGTTTATTTTGGTAAAAAATTTAGTTTGTACGTACCTGTATTGTTGAGGATTCTGATTTAATAAAATTGCATAGTTCTGTACATAACTTAATTTGTGTAAAAAATCACTTTCTTGTACACAACACACAAAAAAAATTCACAAAATAGAACAAAAAAGTTTTTTTATTTCTTTGTAAAAAAGTCACTGATTTTCTTTTGCTTCTTTGAAGCTAAACTTTTTTCGAATGCTTCTCGGAGCTGCATTAGCAATAAAATTTTATGGAATGGCGTATCATTCTGCTTAGCCCATTCTATACATATATTAAAACTGTTAACTGCCTCTTCATGTTTGACTTTTTTTTCTTCAAGATCTTTATCGTCATCATCGTCTTCTAATTCATTCTGCATCGTCATATTTATAATTTCAGCATCTGATTTGATTTCGACTTTCGGTTCTATCTGTAATCCATTTCGTAATATCTGTTTGTGAAATTTCAACATCTGGATTTAAATTTTTTATGCACATTTTGAATTTCAGGTTCGACGGCTTCCCAAGCAAACGTGAACACACGATAAATCAAAATAGGCCTACAGTATAACCATACAATCGACAGTATGAAAAAATATTGTATTGTAATAATAATAAAATATATAATAATAGTTAAAGTAATAATTATTAAAAACAATAACAGTACGCAAAATAATAATAGGTATTAAATAAAACTTTTTTGCTTCAAATCGCAGTTCAGATTACTGGAGGGTTCGGATTAGCGAGATACCACCATATTAACTTGTTTCAACTGGGTTTTTCCTTTGAATGCCAAAAACTGACATGTATTCATTTATTATTAAATTTAATTCGGGCATTTTTTTTTTTTTTCATGTGATGATGCAGAATGGTACAACCAACTTTCTGACACATTAAAATCATCTAAAATATTAAAACAGTCATTACCTGATTTTCTAAATCCTGTCCAATAATGCCAGCTTCAACATGTGCTGTTAAATTAGCTTTGTCAATCCATAAGATGCTGTTCTAAAATCAAAGAATCATAAATATAGTTATTACTAGCATTCCGGTGACTAAATTTACAATTTATTTTATTGATTTTTTTTTATTTTTAAAGAATTGTATTTTATGTATGTTTTAAACAGAAATCTGAAAATTACCTTAAACATTAGTTTTAAGGTAATCTGCAATTACATATGGAAACAAAGAATCAGCAAATGATGTAGTTAAATTATACTCTAAAAAAATTCAAAAAGTGAGCAGCATCAATGCCAGAACCTGTTCAAAAACATCAGAAAAGAACTTGTCATTATTAATACAGTCAATTTGTAATGGATCAATGGAATAACGTACTACAGTGGACAGTGCTGGTAGAAAGAATTTTTTCGAGAACAACAATATGAATATTAACTTTCAGTAAAAATTTTATTATTATAGAAACCTCACTGGAATCTAAAGCCACAATACTGAAGGTGCACACTAACCATTATTCACACAATACTTATATTTCTCCTTAAACTCATTTAATAATAGAGTAATTATGACTGCCTTTGGCAATCTATTCGATCACTGACGTAAAAAATGTGATTAACCACAGTTCCCAGGGGTGACTCCTCCTCCTCTCCTTTCTTCTGCATCTATTCGATAAATCCACTGCAGCAATTTAAGTTTCTATTATATACCCTTGTTTCTGACTCACAGCTAAACTTTGTCCAGAAAAATCTTCAGCTCACTGTCAAAGGAGCACACCACTCACCATTTCAGTCACTTGCCTCTGACTCCTCTCCAAAACTTCACAATGCACAAGAAACCCACACAACCAAATCAGAGCACAGCAGTCTAGCCATTGCTGTATCAAAAACCTTCTAGGGAGGATTAAGAAGCACCTTGTCTCTACTTGTCAGTGAGTTCTTCAACATCTATGCGAGGCTTTGAGCTATTCGGATGACTTTTGCAGTATGTCCTGTAAATTTAATTCTCCATCCACCATCATTCACAAATCATTGGCCTTGTCTTGCAACCCACTTCTACTGATACAATACATAGCTTGTAATCTTTTCATCATTCAAGTGCAAAACTTTAATGATGAAATAGTGCAATTGGTATAACAATAAAATATTGTGCCCTTTGGAAAAGACCAGGATTTGATTCTTGTATTGATATGAGGAATCTTTATATGGCCTTTTTCAATTGAAGGTGAGTTAGCCGATCTCATACATAGGTAGAAGCCCCCCCCCCCCCCCCCCCCCCCCCGCCTCCAGAAAACTCAGGTTTTTCATCCTGCATACAGGCAAATCAGCCACGAGAACAAATGTAATTTACAGAAAAAAACTGTTATTGTTGTTGGTGGTGGGTGGTAGATGCCACTGATGGTGGTAGTGGCATTGTGTGTAGATGGAGTATTAAGTAACGGGGGAGAGATGTGTATAGCAGAGTAGAATGGAGTGCCCTCCTGCAATGTGTCTTGGAGGTGTCACTGAATAATAATAATTTATATTTTACCACATTAATGCTACAAATGTTTTTCCTGTTTCCCCCACTACCACAGTCTATTTAAAATCATTTTGCAGATCTCTACACTACTGTTATTAATTACAGTTCCTCGGCTTTCAATCATCAGCAAATAAGTGCATATTTCCCCTCAAATCATTTCTTATATCATTAATGTATAAACAACAGCCGAGGTACTGGGCCCTATGGTTACCAGCTTTCTCTTGGTTTCAGCTTGCATAATACTCATTTTTGTTGAACCACTTCTTTCATTTTTGAAAGAAGTGGTTCAATGTCATGAATAGCATCATAAATTCACACTTGTGCTCTGTACTGTTCATGAGCTTGCTAATCACATTTCTTTTTTATATTCCCTTCACAACATTTTCTTTTTTGCTGTTTCTGCTTAATTATGCTACTCATTCATCAAACTCAGCATTTTTCACCCTTTCTAAGCCCAAGCACCAGTAAAATGCCTAAAATAATTCAATGGACCATTAAGTTATGTGATTTTTTTTAAAAACGTATGTGGGAATTACCAACATTTGGGAAAAACTGTGTCATTTATAACATAATAAATCTAAAAGCATGTTTTGAATATATATGGAAACATAATTAACCTGGAAGTAAACGATTAAAAGTGTATCATCATTAAACAAAATTTTAATTTTTATTAAACAAATAAATTATATGATATAATTATGTTACTATTTACTTTTAATGAGATGGATGGGCTTCTTGGCCTTGCAGAGCTGCTGGATATCTGGCTCAATATTGGTCGACTTCAGTCAAAGATCGGCACATACACTAAGACGAATTCTGTATTTTGTTTTTATTTGAAGGAGCGATGAAAATCCTTTCTCACAAAGATAGGTTGTAGAAAACTGCATGGCGATTTTCAATGCTTCTTCAGGTAATTCAGGAAATTCACTTCTCACTGAAGCCGAGATCCCGAACCGAGCCAAACCACGATTACGGAATCGCATTTTAAGCCCACTGTCACTTGAAAGCTCAATTAGCCATTCTTTTTTTGATAATGAAAGGTCGTTCTCGTGATTGCAAGCCTGAAATGGATCGCGAACCCAGAGAAATTTCTTATAAAAGTTATTTGGAAAATATGTTTCCAAATTCTGTTTCAGAGTTTTGAGGTGGACAAAAACCCTTTCCCAGTGGTTAAATTCTAAACTAATACATTTCGGGAGCCCTATAAAAAATAATCAATTGTATTTACCTTTTGAATACTATCTGGAGAAGCTCCAAACCTCCCAGTACCTTTATCACGCGTTCGTAATAATGCTACTGCTGATATTGACTTTATATACACATTCAAAACTGTAAAATGTTGAATAATAACATAATAATGTAGGCATAATTACCGTAAAGAAATAATTACAGAAAATTCACAAAACAGAAAAATATTCCTACAAAATAACCAATTATATTTACCTTTGAATGCAATCCACTGGTCGAGTGTCCAGCAAGTCAGCAAATCTTTCCTTTCATACAACGTGTTAATATTATCACATTGCAACTGATGGGAATTCTGTATTTCTGTAGATTCGTTACAGACTTCTTTCTCTTCAGAAACTACACACAAACTGTCATTATAAACTCATTTTGTATTATCACTGCCATCCGAGCTATTTTTTCATTTAAAGAAGGTACCAAGGTACTTATCCATAATTTAAACACCGTACTTACTCAAATATAACTCATACCCCTGATTTTACTTTTTGAAAAAAGAAACTAAAAAGTTTCACATATACCTTGCAAATGAAAAAAAGCTGAAACACGTTCAGAGCAGGGTGATAATAACTTGCTCCAGCGGTAAACAACACGCCCTCCCCAATAGTCACTATATTGCAGAGGCAAGAAAAACAAGTACTTTTTATTATGTCAGTGAATAAGTACAAGCAGTCTGTGTAATATATTTCTCAATAAATAGTGCAATTAGAGACAACTGGGATAAAAATGACATTAATTAATGAATCACATGTCCCCTCTTACAAAAACTATGCTGTATAAACTCAAGCAAAACTATATGTTGCACCGGCAAACACAGTATCTAACTAAAAACTATTGTTATTAATTAGATGTGAGTGAGTTTGCAGCAATAAAATTCAACCGAACATGTTAAAACTAAGAAATATATACAGTATATATATATATATATATATATATAGTGAATGTTGTTATGGCAGTTTCAGATATGGAATTTGGTTGAAGGTCAGCTTGCTTTATCTTTCCGTCACGCGATTTCCAAAAAATATATAAATACTGGGGTTAACTCACAACACACTTTGTCCAAGTATTATTTACCACTTCTGAACACATATTGAGCCTTGGTTGAAGGAGGGAAACCTTCAATAATAAAAATCAATACACAACAAGCAATTGGTCGAAATGTGGTAACGTAGATAACACATGTTCACTTCAAATCTGACAAAACAGCAAGGGAAGGTGGAAGCAATAAAATCATATTGTTGTTCACTTCACTCCTCTTTTATTACTCGTCATTCTGCTGCTACAAATTAAAATAGTGGCAGAATGTTCATGGAACGAACATTCTGATGCTATTTTTTTTTTTTTAAGTATCCATTTTATTTCAATAATTTTTACTTATTCAATTTTAATTTGTTTTGTTTGGATAATTAAAATATATAGATTTATTTGGTTAATTTAAGTCTGCCTGTGGACCACGTGTCCATCGTCGAAGACCACAGGTTGAGAAACACTGATCTAACTCATACCTAATTAACCTTTATGATGCTAGGCCCACAAGTCTGATTATACTTCCTCCAATCATTTCTAAGATTGTTGTAATTACCAATTTTCTACAGAGATGCCTCTTCTTAAATGAAAACTCCACATGATTAGACACCAAATGGACATGAGTAAAGACTGCATGATCACTCTCCCTCATCTGAGACCAAGGAAAATGCTAAGGCTGAAAAAAAAATTCCTACAACTCCCTCTAATCCAGAGTATTTTAGTAATATGGCGATACACCATTTTACTACTTGTGTATGGAAAATATATGGCTTCTGAATTGATTCAACAGTATGATTTCTGGACTATGTAAAAATAAATAAAAAAGTTACAAAATGAAAAACAATAAATAATATCTTCCTGGATCTGGTTCCCACTGATGAGACCCCAAGAAAGGTCAAAACCAGTCTGGATAGCGATTGATCACAATATGCATAGCAATATATGTGTCTGAAAGGAAGTGTGTTTTGTATTATGGAATAATAAAGCAAATTATGTGAACTCAATAGAATGCATACATAAGCAGACTTTTGTGAAGATATTTTGAGCAAAAACTTTGTTCAAACTTTGGATAAGAATTAAAACGGGATCATAAATTCTTGTCTTCAGGCACGGTTGGTTTGAGTGGTTAACATACCAACTCTCCAACCAACAGGTAGCAGGTTCAAATCCCACTGCAGGCATGCATGTTTGTCTTTAGTTGGGAGATGAATTTCTTCACCAGCTGTGAGACCACTTCCCCACTTACTGGAGGCCTGAAGTGGCTTGAAAAAGTTTGGAGAGCAGGATTTCCAGATTATGTAAAAAATTACAAAATAAAATTGATAAAAATGGAAAACAACTCCTTAGGCCATCAATGGTAAAAAAACCTAACAGTTATTATTTCTATGGCTGTTGAAAATGTTTGAGTTTCTTTTTTATGTTAAATATCTTCCTGAAGATGCTGTCAGCCATAAAGATAGCAAAACATGTCAGTGTAACATTCAGTTTTAATGAATTAAAAGTTTATGAGTCAAACCTGGTGAATCATTCATAGTTGATATAAACTATTTGTAGTTAATTACTTCCCCTCCAAGGCCTGAAAGTTGCTTCATCATTATGGAGGGGGTGACAATGAACAGAACAAGCAAAGCACTGGGAGTATACATATTGTGCTCCTGGTGGGGTCAACACTTGGCATGAATGTATTCCACTTTGTCCAGTTAAACACTATCAGACAAAGACAGGAGAGGACATTGGTACCACCTGTCCTTAATTACCCATTAATTAGATATTAAGGAAACCTTACAGAATGTCAGTGGCTCGGTCATTGCCGAGACAAACAAGGACCATGTTATCTTTTGGAGACACCATGGGAGATGAGGAAAAATGTGCTACTGGTAATGATTCTTCCATGAATATTTAAACATGAATTTCATCTGAGAAAGAGATTTATGACTGGAACATGTAATATTAGATCATTATATCAATACGATCAGCTCAAGATTCTGCCACAAGAACGGTCCATCATCTAGTATATGTGAGACAAATTGGTGACAATCTGGAGAATTAACAACAGAGAAATGAAATGTTTTTCTTTACTCAGGTACTCCAGGAGTTGGTTTCTTGATCCAAAAGAATATTGTGATCAACATGTTTAAACATGTCATAGACTTTAAACCTGTTATTAATAGACTTGCAGTAATAAGATTAAAGAGTAAACCACTAAATATATCTATTATATAAGTATATGCACCAACACTGAAAGTTTATTTTTCACTTGGTTAGAGTATAATAAATTTAGTTTAATCCTTTATCCAAGTGTAGCTTTATTGTGTGAGCAACACTTTATCCAAGTGTTGCTCACACTTGAATAAAGGATTAAACTAAATTTATTATATGCACCAACGACCTTACATGATGGTTATTGTAAGTGGATCTTTTATGACCAAATTAATAACCTGACCTGTGAACCCCCCCCAAAAAAAGACTTTCTAACAGTACAAGGTGATTGCATTGCAAAAATCGGAATAGACATAGGAAGGAGTTTCTGGCTCTTTGTCAGCCCTTTTGGATTAGGAGAAACAAATGAAAGGGATATAAAAACTGATCAAATTTGATTTGCAGAATGAGCTCACCATAACCAACACAGTTTTCACACATGAAAGATTACAAAAATGGACCTGAATCTCCCTTGATGGAAAAACTCTGAACCTAATTAATTATACACTTATAAAAAATAAATATAAAACCTGTATAAACTCAGCAAGAATTAGATGTTTCTCAGGTGATGACACTAGAATTGACCATAATTCAGTTACTGTAACAATTATGTTGAAATTTGAATGAGAACTATGAGAAAAATAAGAAGACAAAAGTTTAACCTTACACGACTTATGTCATTTCAAATACCACTAAAGAACTGTTTGAATCAAATCTTGCTTCTCTTTTTGAAATCTCTGCTGACTCTGCTGATCCTGATGACACTTACCAACAGTTCAAGGACAGTCATTGAAGAAACTGAAAATAACCTAGGAAACAAAAGCAGTATTAGCAAACCTTGCATTACACAAGAAATAACAGAGCTCTCTGAGATTACTGGAGAAGATTGTGGCCAATTCGATACATTGAGAGCAATAATGAACCGTATAACTATCTCAACAGACAGACTGAAAAAGGGGTAAAGGTTGCAAATAAATAAGTGGTTATTCCAATACATATAAATGTATGTACAACTCTACCAAGAATAGCTTTCTTCATGTCTCCCATAGTCTTCCGACAAAAAGAAATCTGAAGAATCCTTATTAACCTGGACACAAACAAGACATCTGGTCCTGATGGTATCCCACCTATTGTGTTAAAAAAACTGTCTATCCTGTACCACCACTTCATCCAATTGCTCTCGCTTCTGGTCTCTCTAAAATTATGGATAAGGTCATCGACAACCAACTCTTGAACCACCTGGAGTCATACAAACTAATTAGTGACCAGCAGTATGGATTTCTCCACTTGTGATCTACAGTGATCTTGCTTTCACCACCCACCTCTGGATTCAAGCCATGGAGAAATTTGAAGAAACTCACGTGGCTGCCCTAGACACTTCAAACGCATTTGATCAGGTTTGGAACAGGGGCCTACTTAACAAATTGCCTTCCTCACTCTCTGCAACTGGATCACCAATTTTCTCATTGGTCACTCACTACATGCCACGAAATGATCTGCTCTCACATACTTCCAATCCCATCCATAGCTCTGCCGATGACAGTACACTCCATTCCTCCTTTTCATTCAACAAACCTTTAGTGCTCAAGTATAAGAATCCCCAAGATCTGCCATAACCGGTGACCTGAACTTAGATCTCCTAGCTATATCCCACTGGGTCAAGGACAGTCTCATAAACTTTGTGTTTGGAATGTCAGTAATATTGACATATCCAACCACAATCAATGTGTAAAGAATGTAAGCTTTCTGTAAAAGATGAGTCCCAAGATCCTGGTCTCTTGTGCCACTGAAATAATACTTTATCCCATTCTTAAATCAGGACCTCCTCTCAAAGACTTCCAATCCCATCACTAGCTTTGCCGATGACAGTCCACTCCATTCCTCCTTTTCATTCGATAAACCATGTAGTGTTCAAGTATTAGAATTCTCAAGATTTACTACGACCAATGACCTGAACTCAGATCTCCTAGCTACTAGTAGGGCAAGGACAACCTTATAAACTTTAATGCCATCAAAACTCAGTCCTGTCTGATCTCTCGCAAGAAAGAGATGGCATTCCTTCCCCTTACCTTCAGTAACACCATATCCAAACACTGTCAGATTTTGATTCTTGGACTTGATTGCATCTTCAGTCTTTCCTAGCACAACCGCATTTCAACTATAGGTTCTGCAACCACCAAAAAACTGTGCACTTTTTCACACCATCACAGCTGCTAATTCCATACAAAGCCCAAAATCTATTCAGCCATGGAATGTTGATCCCATATTTGGGATGGTGCAACAAAATCCTCTCTAAGATTGCTCGATTCTATCCATAAGAGGGCAATTATTTTAATTAATTAGTTAATTTAATTAATTAATGATCCCTCTCTCACCGATGTTCCATTTCTGTCTTGTGCCTCTTCTACAGATACTTTCATGGATAGTACTCTGCTAAATTGGCCACTGTTATTTCTTCACTCTTCTCTAAAATCATTAAAACAAGAGCCACTGCTAACCAACAACATTCAAGGTGTAGCGTCCACCTTGAATCTCACTAAACTAAATGGGGTGCACAGCAGCTAGGTTCTCTTTTCTGCACCCTGTTAGTACCCATTAGGGGAAGCTAAAGCTTCTATCAATGAAATGCAAGTGATCGAACTAAAATGCTCCCAAATTGCTGCCCTAAAGGATCTCACCTGGGGCCAGGCCTAAAAAAAAATAATATCATTTAATATTGAAGGTTTCTCCAGTGTCAAGGAAGATCTCATTGCAAATATTTGCAGAGATAATGACTATGATGTACTCTGCCTGCAAGAAATTCAGAGAGGAAGGTGCCTCAAGACCTTGCATCCATGGCATGAAACTCAAACAGATACCCCATGATAAATATAGTAGTGTAATATTTACAAAAGAAAACTTAATTCCGTCATCCACTGACGCAACAAACAACAGAAACATTGAGATTGTTACAATCACATTTAAAAATATTATCTCAATCACCTCAGTTTATAAACCACCAGAAGAAGCTTTCTCCTTCCCTGACTTCCTCCTCAATAATAATGCATGCATGCATGACCAGTGGTGTGTTGGTAAATTTTTAACAACTGGCTTGCTTTATGTGAACCGGGGCCGGTGCGAACTGTGCGGAGGTAGAGGGCCTCGCACTGGCAAAGCAAGTGCCTTAAACTAATTATTTTTTATATTTGAGGGCATCGCTATTCTATTTTGCACAGGGCCCCGCAAAGTATAGAACAGGGGCTAATGTGACCAGGGAAAAAGTGTGGGGAAAGAGGGACAAGCCGGCATAGAATATTTTGCCATCATGTTTTTAAGTTTTTTCACATACTTATCTGTAAGCCTCTTATAGAACCGGGGCAACATTCACGAGAAATTACACTATGACAGCAAATTACAATGAAAATTGAAAGGTATTTAATTAACGAATATTTCTAAGGGAAGGGCCCCTTAATGCGTAACATTATACATATCTGCAAGGAGATGTGTTTTGCATTATGGGAGATACTGAGATAGGAGTGATGTCAGCTTGGTCCAGCTTTGCTACAAGTTGCCCGGTGTTGTACTACCTTACACCAGTCCTGAAGATATTTTCAGGCACAAACTTTGTTTGCTCATACTTGGATAAAGGATTAAACTAAATTTATTATAGGCTAACCAAATGAAAAATAAACTTTCAAAAATTGCTTGGGTGTACTGAGCAAAGAACAGAGTTTAAGTAGAGGAGTGAAAGAAGTCCTGATGTTATATTTTTTGAGAACTTTGGCTAATTTTGGCAAAACGGAACTGATATATGGTAGGGACATGTAGCCTTTTTCACTATTTCTATCTTCAATATGGTGAGAAGGTGGATTGAATAGTAGCTTATTAACTGTTTACTTTGAATAACCATTTTGCTGAAAGTTGTAAGAAGAAATTTAAGTTCTTTGTGTTAATATCTTCTTCTTCATATAGGAGGGAGTGAGCACATTTGCCACTAGTGTAGAAATAATGCCAAATTTTTGAGGTGAATAGCAATGGATCTGTGCATAGCGATATCAATTGGTATGAGTGGGTTTCCTGTAAATAGAGATTTTTAATTTCTCAGATACACGAATGAGTTTGACATCTATTAATGGAAGAGAGCCATCAATCTCTAATTCTGCAGTAAATTAGATTTTTGGGTGTTGACTGTTGAGATGGTCTAGGAAATTCTTTAAAGACTTAGGTCCATGATTCCAGATTAGGAAGATGTCATCTATATATCTTTTCCACAATCTAGATTTCAATGGGAATGAAGAGATAGTTTTATCTTCAAAAGATTTCAAATATAAATTCACCAGTATGGGTGATAAAGGATTGCCCATGACCAAACCAAAGTTATGTTTGTAAATAGTGTCTTTAAACTTGAAATAACCAGAATTAACACAATTGGTTAATTTTGATTAACCGATTGTGTTAATTATTAACATTTTTTTAATTATTATTATTATTATTAACCGTTTTTGATAATTTATCTTTTATCAGAGAAAGAACTTCTCTAGAAGAAGTTCTCTAATTCTGTAGTAAATTGCAGAATTAGAGAACATCTTTAATTCTTTCATAATTTCTTAGTTTCTTTTGTGATCAAATAGAGCGTTTCTCAAACTGAGGTCCGCGACGATAGGACAGGTGGTTCACAGGCAGACTTAAATTAATTAAATATATTTTTTAATTATCCAAACAAAACAAATTAAAATTGAATAAGTAAGTAAAAATTATTGAAATCAAATGGAGACTTAAAAAAATAACAAATAGCATCAGAATGTTCAGAGGTAGAAGCAATAAAAGTATATTGTTGTTCACTTCATCCCTAGTTTATTATTCATCATTTTGTTGCTAAATTTGTAGTGGCAGAATGACGAATAATAAGAGGGATGAAGTGAAAAACAATATAGTTTTATTGCTTTCGCCTTCCCTTGCTGTTTTGTCAGATTTGAAGTGAATATGTGTTATCCACATTTCAACCAATTGCTTGTTGCTTACAGATTTTTAGTACTGAAGGATTTACTCCTTCAACCAAGGCTCAGTATATCTTCAGAAGTGCTAAGTGATACGTGGACAAAGTGTATCGTAAGTTAACCCTAGTATTTATATATTTTTCGGAAAAGTTTTTAATAATGGAAAAGTGGCTTAGAACTAGGATTTTGAAAAGAAGAGCAAATGAAACAGGTGATGCTAACCCTAAATGTGACACAAGTGTTGTAACAGCGAGTAAATCTGATGCTATTAAAGTAGAAGAAACAAGCAGGTTCAAAGAAAAAATACATTAGGAAATATAACAGTTCATATTTAGAATTAGGGTTTACTTGGTATGGACATGAAAGTGAACAGAAATCTCAATGTGTTATGTTGTCGAACGAGTGCATGAAACCTGCGAAACTCCGACAACATTTAGAAACTAAACATTGTGATGTGAAAAATAAGCTAATTGAATTTTTACAGCGATGCTTAGGAACATTAAATCATGGGAAAGATATATTTTCGGCCATGGGTTCCATTAATAGCAAGGAACTGGAAGCATCCCATCTATTAAGTTTGCGCATAGCGAAAACATGGAAACCTCATTCTATCGGGGAAAATTTGCTACTTCCAGCTATAAAAGATGTGGTAAAAACTGTTTGCAACAAGTTACTAAAAGATGTTGACTCCTCTTTCAATGACACTGTAGGTCGCAGAATTAATAATATGGCAGGTAATGTAGAATCTCAGTTAATCGAAAGAGTTAAGACAAGTCCTTATTATGCGTTACAAATAGACGAGACCACTGATGTTACAAATGATGCACAGTTAATATGCTACACAAGATATGCGCATGATAACAACATTCATGATGATATTCTGTTTTGTAGAACTTTGCCATCGTGAACAACTGGAGAAGAAATATGAATGCGAGTAGCGAAATTGCCCATTTGAATGGCGCGATACACAGAGCCAAAAGACAACTGGAGCGTATGGAAAAATGTGTGTTCAACGTACCGACAAATAACCGGCGGAAGTCTGTGACGGCAAATAATAGAATGTTCGTAAATGTCAATAAAATGAAGGAGTGAGTGCTGTATGGGGATTCGCTATTAAGAGGCGTAATAATTAAGAGTTTAACGAAGTCGTACCAGCCGGGTGCGAACATAAAGGACGTCAGCGAATCTATTCGACTGCAAAAACAGAGGGTGAAAGAGATGATAATCGTGGCAGGAACAAATGATTTGAAAGAGGACAAAATGGAAATGATAGAGGATGTGAGGAAGTTGTTTGAGGTAGCAAAACAGAAGAGTGAGAGAGTTAGGATGGTGAGTATCTTACTGCAGTATGACAGCGAAGTGTTTAGAAGGAGGACCATAATTGCCAATGACTTTATGCGTGGGTTATGCATGGAGAGTGGTGTGGAATTTGTGGATGTGTGGAATGAGTTCGATGGGCGAAAGGACTTATATAAGATGGATGGGTTACATTTGAATGGAGTTGGTGTATGGAGACTTGAAAGAGTGTTGATGAATGATGTGGAAGTGGATGTACAGACTCAGGGAAACTAGATTTATTAAGAGGGGGGAGTAGATATGCAGACTTTAGGGGGGGCAGTTAAGTGTATGAATGAGTATATTATGCCCGGGCGAGTACGACAGACAACAAATCAGAATGGGATAGTTAGTACAAGGCATCAAAGTAGGGATGGGACAAATGGGCTTCTGCGATTCATGTACACTAATGCCAGGAGTATTAGGAACAAGAAGGAAGAGTTTTTGGCCATGGTTGGCACTTCCAGGCCACAGGTTGTCGGTATTAGTGAAACATGGCTGACAGAAGATGATAAAGCTAGTGGGATTGAATGCGATGGGTATAGCGTGTTCAGGAGTGACAGGATGAATAAAAAGGGGGGAGGAGTGTTACTGATGAGCTTCAGCCAAGGAGTATAAAAGTTGAACTGCAGGATGGGGAAAAAAGCACATTTGAGGCTGTTTGGTGTGAGATAGAATCTAGCAGAATAAAATATACAATTGGGTGCTGCTATAGACCGGGTGATGGAGTGGATGGTGGGGATAGTATGCATAAGCAAATAGAAGAAATGAGTGGAAGGAGGGTAATTATTATGGGTGATTTCAATTATGGTAACATTGACTGGAAAGAGGAGAGGGCACATGGGAGGAAGGAATTGGATTTTATGCAGTTATTAAGGGACAACTATCTACGGCAACATGTATTGGAAAATACCAGGGGGCAGGGAGTGCTGGACCTAGTAATTGCAACTGAGAATGTAGCTGTAACGAACATGACCATGTTGCCACCAATTGGTGAGAGTGACCATAAGGTCATGACTTGGGAGATGGCTAAAGGAGTCAAATTTACAATTAAGACAGAGTACATGTGGAATTACCGGGCTGGTAAGTATGACAAGCTTAGGTGTGTTCTTGGCTCAATGCCATGGCATGTAAAACTGCAAGGGCTGGATGTTGATAGTGAGTGGGAGGTGGTTAAGAACTGTTTGCAGGAGGCAATGGTTGACTGTATACCAAGAGTCCGAATAATAACTCAAGTAGAGGTTAAATGGATGAATAACACTATTAAGCTTGAGCTGCAAAAAGAGAAACAATTGTGGAGGGAATTTAAGGAGAAGGGTGACCATCAGGTGCAGGAACAGTATAAAGCTCAGGCCAGGATGGTAACAAGGGTGGTAAGAAACGCAAAAGCAGATTATGAAAGGAAATTGGCCATGCGGGCTAAAGAGAATCCCAAACAGTTTTTTCAATATGTTGCAAGTAAAAGGAAAAATGCTCATGGTAGAATGATCTTAAAAAATGCTGAGGGTAGGGAGGTAACCGAATCAGTCGATGTTGTGGAATTACTGAGCGAGACTTTGCAAGAGTATATCATCCAGGTGGTGACTTTGCAGAAATGGAAGAACCAACAGCTTATACTGGAATTGTGATGAATGAAGTAGATAACTAATCTATTACAGAACCTCAATGTCAATACATCTGTGGGATTGGATGGTATACCAGCTCGTGTCGTACGTGAAGCGGCCAAAGAATTGTCAGTGCCCTTGATCATTTTGTTTAATTTGAGCTTCAGGACTGGATCAGTCCCAAGGGGGTGGAAAGAGGGGAAAATAGTTCCACTGCATAAAGGTGGTTCCAAGGCTGCTGTTGAAAATTACCGGCCAATCAGCATAACAGGAATCATTATCAAGGTCTTAGAGAAAATAGTCAAGAGGAAAATACAAGATTGGATAGAAGAAAATGGGATACTGTATCGGGGACAGCATGGTTTTGTGAAGGGTAGGTCATGCCTCAGTAACTTGCTCACGTACTATAACACAGTGACAGCTGAACTGGATAAGGGTAATGGGTTTACAGTGATTCTACTGGACCTTGCTAAGGCCTTTGACAGGATACCACATGGAATTCTAATCAGTAAATTGCAGCATATGGGAATGGACATAGGGTTGGTGAGATGGATAGGAGGGTGGTTGACAGAGAGATATCAGAGAGTGGTTTACTCAGGAGTAGAGTCGACAAGACGGCCTGTGACTAGTGGTGTGCCACAAGGATCTGTTCTTGGACCACTGCTGTTTAATTTGTTCATAAATGATATAGGAAAGGATCTGAGAGGAACAGTTCATTTGTTTGCGGATGATGCGAAGTTGGGTAGGGCAATAGTGAATGCAGATGACGTCAAAATTTTGCAGGATGGTTTGGATAGATTGGAGGTCTGGGTTAGGGAGAATGGATGTCAATTTCATGTGGCAAAATGTAAGGTTATGCATTTTGGGGTGAAAAGATTGGAGGCAGTTTACTGCATTGGTGGAACCATGCTCCAGGAAATTGATGAGGCATGAGATTCAGGAGTGCTGGTGGATAAGGAATTGAAATTTAGGGGACACATTGCAAAAGTGGCCAAATCAGCTCATCAAATCACTTGGTTGCTGAAGAATACGTTGACAAGCAGAGACAAGCAGGTTATTGTTCCTCTGTATCGAGCCTTGATAAGACCCCATCTCGACTACTGTGCTCAGATTTGGTCACCTAGGTTTCTTCTTGATGGGGAGGAGGTGGAGAGGATCCAGAGGTGAGTGACCAAGATGATAGCAGGTCTGTGGAATGAACTGTATGAGAATAGGTTGAGGATTTGTGGGTTGCAAAAATTGGTTGATAGGCGGAGGAGGGGAGATATGATTGAACCATTCAAATTACTGAAGGGGTTTCTATAAAATTAATTCAGAAGATATTTTTGAGAACAGGGCTGGTTGTGGGAGGACTAGGGGACATCCATGGAAACTGGGCAAAAGTGTGGTTAGTAAAGATGTTAGAGCTGGGTTCTTTACTTTTAGAGTAGTGAATGAGTGGAATGTGCTCCCTGAGTCTGTGGTGGATGCTGTGACAGTGAATGAGTTTAAGGCGAGGTATGATAGATACTGTATGAATGTCGAATAGTTGTGATGAATATGATTTGGGGCCTCCCTCGATGAGTCTAATGACTCCCTGGAGTTGCCCGTAATAATAGTAATAGTAATAGAAATATTTCACACTCTCAATAATTACATAATACACAAAGGGATCCAGTGGGGAAAATGTATGGGCTTCTGTTCGGATAGTGGGGACAGACATAGTGGGGTTGTTTCTATGGTCAAGGAAGTAGCTCTGGATATGGACTGGGTATGTTATTTCATACTTAGGGAAGCGTTAGCCTCCAAAGGAATTCCACCAGAATTTAAAACTGTGCTATACAACGCTATAAAGCTAGTTAATTTCATTAAGGCTCGAATGTTAAATAACAGGTTATTTTCAGTACTCTGCGATGAAATGGACACTGAATATATACAACTTTTGCTTCATTTTGAAATTTGCTGGATTTCCAGGGGCAATGTACTAACAAGGTTATTTCAATTAAGACACGAAGTTTTATTATTTGTAAATGAACGTAATTCTGATTTTGCATCACTCCTAGTTGACGAAGCATGGTTATCAACACTATCCTATCTTAAAGACATTTTTTCGAAATTAAATGAACTAAATCCCTCCCTTCAGGGAAATTCTTTAAGTGTTCTTGATGCCTACGACAAAATAAAGGCATTCGAGAAAAAACTGGTTTTATGGATTAATTATGTACAAGACATACAATGTGCACCTTTTCCAACATTGGAATCCTTTTTAGGGGAAAATGATCTTTTTGTAGATTCAGAGTTTCTGGAAAAGATTTGCGACTATCTCAAAACTCTGCATCAGAATTTTGAAACATATTTTCCGAATAACTTTTCTAAGAAATTTCTGTGGGTTCGTGATCCATTTCAGGCTTGCAGTCACGAGAACGACCTTTCGTTATCGAAAAAAGAACAGTTAATTGAGCTTTCAAGGGATAGTGGGCTTAAAATGCAAATCCGTGATCTTGGTTTGGCTCAATTTCGGATCCCACCTTCAGCGAAAAATGAATTTCCCGAATTATCTGAAGCAGCACTGAAAATCGTTATGCAGTTTTCTACAACCTATCTTTGTGAGAAAGGATTTTCAACGTTCCTTCAAATAAAAACAAAATACAGAAATCGTCTTAATGTGTGTGTGCCAATCTTTGACTGAAGTTGACCAATATTGAGCCAGATATCCAGCAACTCTGCAAGTGCCGATGGCTCAACCATCTCATTAAAAGTAAGTAGTTACATAATTATATCATATTATTTATTTGTTTAATAAAAATTCAAACTTTGTTCAATGATGATACAATTTTAATCGTTTACTTGCAATTTAATTAATTATGTTATAAATGGCAGTTTTTCCGAAATGTTGGTAATTCCTACATAGGTTTTTAAAAAAATTACAAAAAGTCAGAGTGACATATAGGGAAATAAATGAAAAACGCTATGTTTATTTTGGAAGTAAAACTTTAATTCCAACATTCTAAAATGTAATTTTTCTTGTTTTAAAATCAATGACATTGGCGAATTCTATTTCATCACTCAGTTGCTGTTTTATAGACAGCATGGCAAGATTTCTTAAACGCCAAAACAGTATCGCCAGGGGCGGATCCCCCCCCCCCAGCTACGCCTCTGTAACTAACTTAGTGGTCCGTAGAATCGTTTTAGGCATTTTACTGGTCCTCGGGCTTAGAAAGGTTGAGAAACAAAGAAATACAGTTTACTTGCAGTTTTTCTCATAAACTTCATTTTAGTTGTTATTAATCTTTGTCTTTTTGTTTTACTGTCCAGATTTTGCTTCCATACAATAGGACTGATAGGCCTAATTTATTGTATACTTTTAGTTTGGTTTTTTTTTGGTACTAGGGTTTGGTTTAACCCTCCAACTTGCCAGGACGTATATATATATATATGTCCAGCTAAACCTGGATACGATTCAATACACCTGTTGAAAGAACATGGATAAAAAGTGCAATTTGACTGTTCTGTCCTTTAGAAGGTGCGATAATCCTTCACACTGTAGAGAACACTTAAACAGATTATCTCGCAAAGCTCAGTCTCAGTTCTCTATAACAAGGAAAGCAGTTCCTTGTTTTATGCTGGGCAATTTGACTGTTTGTTATATTAGAGAGGCTAAAAATATAGAAATTATTATTTTCTCTTTTTATTGTACAGTTTATAATTCCAGGACAAAATATAAATCCTTGCATACTTTCTTCACTTAAATATTGCATTAACCTGGAGAACCAATGTTTAATGTTTTTGTGCTAATTTTGTCATGTCACATCACTAAGTTTTTCAAAATATCGTAATCTACTGTTCTTTGCACTTTCACCTTGTTGGTTCGCTGTATAATCGGTCTTTACAAAACGAAATAAATGGTTATTATTTAAATTGATATGTATATATTTTCTGCTAGTTTATACATTTTTCTCCAATTTTAAAGTAAGTGATACTTTTGCGTATATTCTCTGATACAAAATATGTATATTTGCATGCATGAAATGTGAAATTTCATATTTTCACAACAGAATTGAACTTTATTTCGACTTTGATAGTCCCCCCCCACTCCCGCTGCATGATAGAGAGATGCCTGATTCTACTGTTTCCATTTCATCTTTCAAGTAAATTATTTCACCAAAAAATTTTAAATATAAATAATAAGATAAAATAATTAAAATATATAAATAATAATGTTAACATTTTCCCCTTGCCAACACACAGCATTGATGTGATATAAGTTCCAAATTTTTTGGAACTTATATCACACACACACACACACATATATATATATATAATACCTTAATTGTATTCCAAACAATTCTGAATAGTGGGATAAATCATTCTCTGAGATGTTTTCTTTCTTAATTTTTGAAACATTCTGTGTACCAAAATCTCGCCTAATACAACTTTTTTTCAAATATGTCTATTATAAGATTGTTTTTTTTTTTTTTTTGTAAATAAGAATACAGTTTGCTGAAACTTTGTCTATTAAATTTTCATATTGGTGTGTGGTACAGATTAGAAATTTTCAAATAGCACGATTTTTTTTTTCTATTACAAAACAGCGAAGTTTGATAATAAATATTTGCACTACAATAAAGTTCGACAGATTGAACAATATTATTGCATTATTTCTTTTCTCCTTTGGGAGAAAAACAGTAAAATGTCACTCGTATAATTATAGCAGATTTTCTGTTGGCAAAATTGGTAAGAAATTAATCATTTGCACTTTCATTTCAAAACACAAAGAAAGAACATTGTTAATTTACCTGATGAAAAAGAAAATATACTACATATTTTTCTTCTGTTATTATGTTTTCTCTTGTAGTAGAAAGAAGAAATTACTGCACATATTTCTTTTGTCAATACAAGAGTGCAAAAATCTGTAAATTGATCACATTATAGCTGATAGAGAATTCATGCCAGAAAAAATATTTATGTAAGAGTTCTAACATCAGCAGATATAACAACATTTTCTTCTAGATACGCGACATTATTGTAGTTAAACTTTGGCTACTATTTTCTCTTAAAAAATTCAAATCCTTTTTTTCAAGATAATAGTATCAAATAATTTAGCATTTTTCGATAATAAAAGTGAAACTGATCACTATAAATAAAGAAATCATTTTTGGCATAAATGCTGCATCAGCCTATAAAAGAAATGTCAGTTTTTCTGTGTTAGGATATCTACTAATCAACAATTGAAAACGAAACAAGACATTCTTGTTTGAGGTAATTTAGTGCGACTTCTCGAAAACTTTCCTTCTTGTGTTTCTCAAAAGAGTAATCTAAGACTTTTCGTTTTTCCTCCAGCTAAGAGGATTATTGTCCAGCATTTCTAAGACGTATTTCAGAAATAGCAACCAGCAGCAATAGAAGTAATAATATTTAGAATTAAAAAAAAAAAAAAAAAGAAACAAACAAAAATAACACAATTGAACTTTCTTTCAGCAGACTGCTGACCAGCTGATTTCAGATGCAAAGAAAGAGTACAAAATTAGAAGCTTCCAATATACAACAATATTACTGCTTTATTTCTTTTGTCAAAACGGTAAACTGAAATAAGAGATTCTGAATACTATCTGAAAACTTTAACCAGTAGAAATTTAAAGTAGTTATGCAACTGAGTTCCAGGACAGGGGAGGGAGGGAGGGAGAGAGAGAGGGGGGGAGTTGCAGTAAAATATCCTAAAAATGAGCATAAATTTTGAATCATTCCATACAGGATATCCTTCCTATTATATTTTCAACATATCTACAGTGATTACGCACTGGATATTACAGTAATGCATCCTACAAAAAAATAAAAAATTTGTTGCAATTTTATGCAAAAGAAGGCAAAGAGTCTCTGATAAAATACCACTGGATATAAATTTTTGGCACTAAAAATGACAATATCGGAAACTGAGTAATGCAGTTTATAATCATTCATTGTTCATGTATAAAAAAAAAAATTGTTCCTAAAATTGAAATGTGACGATCCACATAAAACTATTTCGCAAAGAAAGAAAGCAAAATGACATATTTATTTCACTAAATGTTATTTAAAAATATAATATTTGACAATATATTTTAAATGCAATCAAACATTTGAAAAAATTCACAAAAAGAATCTATATTGTCAGTAAAATGAAGAAAATTTACTATTACTAAAATATATTCATTGCAAAGGCTGATCTGTGGTCATTTCAGGATTGATTATTTATTTTGGCAGATGCAAAGCTTCTATTTTTGGAAAGAGACACAATAAATTGTGTAGCAAAAAAAAACGTCAAATATCCTAGTATGGTGAAGCAAATTCCAAGTACCACAGTACATGTAAAGTCAAGTAGTGACTCAAAGTCCCTCCACCACAGTTAATCTGTTAATGGCTCTAAAATCGCCATTAAGGGATTAACGGCGAAGAAGAGTAAATACTTGATTAAAGATAGAATGCTGAAGAAGTTTTGATCCATGAAAAATTTGTCTGGCTATTTCATCCACCTTGGCCAGTAGGAGGGTTAAATATAGAGCCAATTACATCTGTTATTTTTAAATATTTCAATTTTTATATTTATATCTTTCTCATTTTCATATGCTCTAAAATCTTGTTATCTATTACTATTTTAGATCTTACTGGATCTTGTCCTTTAAAGGCTATTGGTTTTGATTTTTTCTATTGATATTATCATTCCGTAATTTTTGGCTATCTCATTTAAATTTAAAATACCTTTCTGTAAGTTATCATCAGAATTTGTAATTATTTGGTCAGCAAAAAGGAGTGTGTTTAAGTTCACATTAGGAGAAAGTAATACCTTGATGGAAATTTTTATTCCATTTTATTATCATTTCATTTAGATGAATATTAAAAAGAGTAGCTAAAAGGGGACATCCCTGTCTGACTCCATGGTTTCTCTCTCTCGTATCTGATAGCTTTTAGAATATTATTTGGTATTTGTCTTTCTTTTAATATGTTAAATAAAATGCTTCTTTTTAACTTTGTCAAATGTTTTTTCAAAGTCAATAAATGTAATATGTGTTCCTAAATTGTATTCTCTTCTTTTCTCTATTATTAATTTTAGGCACAAGGCTGGGTCTATACATGATCATCCTTTTCTAAATCCATTCTGTACATCTAAAATAAAGTTTTCAAAATATTTTATTAGTTTGTTATTTAAAATTCTGCTATATATTTTGTAACAGGAATTCAGTATACTTATACCTCTATAGTTTTTAAGGTCATCTCTGTTACCTTTTTTAAAGACATGGTTTAACAATTGTCTTTTTCCATTCTATTGGGGGGGGGTGTACTAGATGAATAGATTTTATTTAGAAATAATAGGAGTCTTTCTTTGAACCTTGATACAGTATATATCAATACATTTCCAACAGTATTTGACTGCTCATATTAATTAATATAAAAAATATAAGCCTAAAATCTTTAATGGCACTTGTGACAATGATCAAGAGATTAAAACACATTCAACACAGTCATTTTCTTCCTATCATGGATTTTAGGCCAAGTGGCTTGTTCGGGTCTCATGTCACTGCTTTGTTGGTCTGTCGATTATTAAACACAGTTATTAAATCAATTATTATCATTTATTAACCAAATTATTAAACATTATTAAATATATTAAACACAGTATATAACTTGCATGAAAATGGCACAAATACTTTGCAATGAAATTAACATTTCTTCATACATCATCAGTGTGGGGAACAAACAAGCAATTCTAATAGGCAAGTATATAAGGTAAATAGAATCCATCAGATAACCACTGAAATGGTTGCCAAATGCTAGAAGGCTCATATTTGATATTCCGAGGATGAGAATTTCCCCAAACTCTCAGGGGGGGGGGAGGATCATTCCAATTCAAATTTGACCAATGTAATAGGGCTAATATCTTTGAAGGAACATTCATATTTTAACCTTCTATGGAAAAGGCAGCTTTCAATTCAAAGGCTACTGTACTTGGTATCAATACTATGTTGTGCACAGATAATACTTTTAAGGTTTAAGGTGTTCAACAGAGTACTGATGTTTGCTGATTCTTTTATATTGTATTATTCTATATTCCATTTTCTATATTAGATTATATTAACAAGAAATTTGGTTAACACCAGCTAAAAATAAAGTCGAGTAGAAATTTTGTTGATCAGAAAGTATGCAGTTACAAGGTGAAACTTCAAGCTTCTGCTATAAATGTTCAGTGATGCCAGAAACATATGGCATTGGCACTCTGTGTTTAGTGAAGTATCCATCGGTGTGAGAATGTAGATGGTGGGGCTTACGGCTGTCTGATTCCGTTAAAGTTTTGATAGTGAGAAGCTGTTTCAATAGTTAACTGATTGTTGGATTTACAAGGTAAATCACACAATCAGTTTTTTTTTTTTAATTGCATTTTTGTTCCACACACATACTGTTGATGTACTGTTAATTTCAGTATGAAATTTGTGCTTTAACTTTTATGAAAACTCAATGTGTTTAACAAGTTTTGCTCTCTTTTAAGATTATAAATCAAATATCTGATAATTACAGACTTCAGTTTATGAAAGATTAGAAAGGGCACTGGCATTTTAAGAAATTACCATTTGGGATGTATCCAGTGAGACAATCATTCGTTCTTCTTCTGGAGGACATTCAAGAGCTCCAGAAACACTTGTTCCACCTAAACACATTCAAAGAGTTTAAAGATGATGTTGATTTTTTTTTTCTATAAAACCAAAAAATATGTTCATGAAGTAATAAAAATATAGTAGAAAATTATTCCTACTTACCTCCAAAAGGAATGATTACCACATTATGCATTTTTGCCAAATGAATCACTTTGACAACATCATCATGACACCCTAAAATAAAAATCAAATTCACATAAACTATGAACAATGCAATGCATCATAATATCAAATTAAAGATGGGAAAAAATAATATTCTTGTTTAATTTTTATCCAATGTATTATGGGAATAAAGGTTGAAACTGGTCTGGGTAGTGGCCCTTCCCATAATGCATAGCATTATATACATCGAAAAGGATGTGTGTTTTGCATTATGGGACACTAAGGAAATTAATGTGAAGTCTCTAGCCTGTATATGCAAGTAGCCTAGTTGTGAAGATACTTCCCATGCAAACTTTGCTTACACTTGAATAAAGGATTAAACAAGAATATAATTTCTTGGCATCTTTAATTTATAACCAAGTGAAAAAAAACTTCCATCATCATATCAAAATATTTAGCAAAGTAATTTAGATGAATAAATACCTAGACTTCCATAGAAGCCAGGATGCTTCCAGAATCAAATCTCAATTCTGAATCTTCCTTCTTCCATTCCACTGCAAAAATCCTATACATTGATTACTCACAATGGACTTTCTGGTATAAAATAAATTGCATCTGTGGTATATTCTTTGGCTGCATGTACAGAATACATGCCTTATGTATAAGAATGTTTATTTGACTTTATTATTATTTTTTTTTATGATGGTCTCAACTAATTCATACATCAGTAAAACTGCCAAAGCAACAATACTAAGAGGCAAGAGGAAAAATACCTGGATACCATACTGGAAAGATCACAATATTGATTCAATGATTACAGAAAGAAATAATATCAAGGACAATTCAGAATTAATAAAACTGATGAATATAGAAAGAAATTAATGGACATAACACACAAAATTGAGCAGGAAATTTGGAAGTGCAAACAAGAGAAATGGGCAGAGCTTTGCAGTAACCTGGATCCAAGAAAAGACAGCCAACACTGGAACATTATTAGAATCCTAGACAACAATATCAAAAAAGAGAACCAACAGAAAACAAACTTCATCATAAATGCTGGGAAACAAGCCATTACAGATCAAGAAATTGCAAACACACTGGCAAAAACCTATTCAAACAACCCCAAACTTCAGTATAACAGAGAGGACAAGACCCTCAATAAACTCACAAGTAAAATACTAAAACAAGCAAGAACATACCAAACTAATGACATCTCCGAAGAATTTACGCTAAGTGAAATAAATTCATCAATTGAGAAAACTGCACCTAATAAATCTCCTGGTAATGATCTTATCTTTGGTCATATGGTCAAACACCTTGGCAAAAATGCCAAAGAACTTCTGGACATTCTCAACACCTCTTGGCAAACATCCAAAAGAATGGAAAAAATCAGTTATTGTACCCATCCTGAAACCTGACAAAAATGCTGCAGAATGTCAAAGCTATAGACCTATCGCATTAACTAGCATACTTTGTAAAATTACTGAAAGAAGCATACACTCCAGGCTTATGCACTGGCTGACAAAAAATAAGAAAATCAACTACCACCAAACTGCCTATAGAACCCGTCATTCGACAACAGATCAATTATTCCACTTCTACCAAACAATAATAGACTCATTTCAGGAAAAACCAACAAAAAAAACAACTGCCATATTCCTTGATATGACTGCCGCTTTCGATCGTGTTTGGATCAAAAAATTAATACAAACAGTACATGATATTGGAATTAGAGGAAACACTTTAAACTAGATTGCTGATTTCATTAGAGGAAGAAAGATCAAAGTCAGAATCAATGCAGCAATATCAAGAGAGCAGAGAACCTCAGCTGGTGTTCCCCAGGGTATTCAGTCCGTTAATATTCCTTCTATATGTCAATAACATTCATCCCTACCTTACAGAAGACACAAAAGTAACTTGCTATGCAGAAGATATAGCCATCTGGCAGACTAGTACAAAAATCAAAGAATCAGAGGAGATTCTAAACAAATCCATGAGAAGATTAGAAAAATGGTCCGATGAACTTAAACTCAAAAAATTAACCCAAACAAAACAAAACAAAATGAAGCACCTTTAGTACAGATAGGAAAAATAGACATTCCTACAATCCCAAAGTCATGATCAACAACAAGCTAATTGAAAAACTCACAAATCCAAAATACCTTGGTATTACGCTTGATCAGGAATTACGTTTTGCACAACACATCTCTAACACTTTCAACAGAGCTCTAAAAAAATTAAATATACTGAAAAGGCTTTGTGGAACAAATTGGGGCACAAAGCCTAAAAACTTAATGGAATATGCAGTACCTATCTGGTCACCTTCAGCCTCATCGGTAAAGAAAAAAATTAGACAAAATATAAGCAAAAGCATCCAAGATTATCATTAGTGTAGCCTCATCCACTAACAACATCAGAGCCCAACAGGAATGTGGGCTTGACCTGCTGGAGGACAGACGAAAATTTGCTACTATAAAATCTGATAAATAATATCAGAAGCTACCAAAGCGATCATATCTCCCTAAAAGCATATGAACACATTGGAATCAAAAATGCAGACCACAGATCATCAACTTTACAATATGATGACACTATCAGGAAGGAAATAGGTCTTGATTAGCTAAATGCCCACATAAACAAAGAACCGCAATTTTCCGGTCCTTTACCTTCAAATACCTCCATAAATCTAAACCTTACCAAACTCTGTACAAAAAAAGAACCAAAAGAAATGCACTAAGAAAAAGGCCTAAATACTATCAATCTTCTTTCATCCTCCAAACAAGTCATTTGTTGTAATAGGTTTCACGGTATGATATCATCCCGTGAAACCTATTACAACATGTCTCATGAACACATAAGCCTATCCACGCGTGTAAGTCATTTGTTATACCGATGGATCGTCAGACATCAATATGATTAATGGAGGTGCTGGTGTTCTCCTTCTAACCCCGAAAGGTGAAAAACTTTCAATAAAAGTTGAATCTAGGAGAATCGCTTCCAATTTTACCAGCGAACGCTATGCAATAAATAAAGCACTCGAAGCCTACTTAAAACTATCATTATCTCAACAATCTGAAGGAATTATAATTTACAGTGACTCAAGATTAGCTATGGAGACAATCAAAAATGGCAATACCAAGCTCACACAAGACACCCATAAACTCTTAAATCAACTCAAGTGTTTAGGAAAAAGTTGTATTTTACAATGGATTTCTGTTCATGTAGGCATTGATTACAACGAAGCAGCTGATAAATTAGCAAAAGAGGCCAGAGAATTCAACCAATAAACTCACATGATAACTCTTGCTGATGCTAATGCACTAGCAAAAGCTAAACTAATTCCACTGAAATCAGTGATCATCATTATCATCAACAACAATGGGTCCAATGCCCGTAGGTGTCTGCTGCCATCTTGATATGATTCTTTCACTGCATTCTGTTTTGTGCGAGATGACTCAATTTGTGTATAGAGTTTCCGCACCATTTGACGATGTCATCGCCCCATTCTCTGTTTTTTTGGTCTTCCTCTTTTGTTCTTTCCTTCAATCATTCCAAAACAGCAAAGTTATTAATTTTCTCTTATCATTCATTCATTTTAAATATATGGCCAAATAGACGTAGTTTCCTTTTGATTATTTTCTGGATCAGGTTTTCTTTTGGTTGTATTCGTCTGTAGATTTCCTCATTGTTCACTTTCTGTATCCAGCTTACTCTCAAGATCTTTCTATAGCACTTCCTCTCAAATGCCAATATCCTCCTTTCAGATTCTCTCAGGAATACCCAGGCCTTGCATCCATAGAGCATGCTGCTGAAGATGCAGGTTTCTACAATGCGCAGTTTAGTTTGCATCTTTATAGCTCGGCTCTTCCATATTTTGTCCATGGCTTTTAAAATAGTTGTTGCTCTGGCTATTCTAATTTTTATCTCTTTTTTGGGGTCCAAGTCATGTGTCATGTGGCATCCAAAATATGTGAAATTCCACATTTTCCAGTTGAAATCTGTCTATCGTAACTCTGTTCAGTAACTCCTTTTGTCCGAATATCGTTGTTTTAGTTTTTTCAAAGTTGATATTTAGTCAATATCTTTTTCCTTCTGTGTATAGTGTTTTCAATGTCTGTTCCAGCCTTGCTGCATCTTCTTCAATCAGGACGATGTCATCTGCAAAGCAGAGGTAGTTTATTCTCATGCCATTTATTGAAATGCCTCCATCTTCTTCTTTAATCTTATCTAGTGTTCTTCCGAGATGTGTGATGAAGATGATTGGTGATATTGGGTCCTCTTGTCTTGGTCCTTGACTAGTGGCAAACCAATCTCCAGTCTCACCTGCTATTCTGATTTTTGCTTGAGCTTGGCTGTTTATATCTTTCAGCAGGAGGATCAATTTATTGTCCACACCATAGGATTCCAAGACAGCCCATGTTATATTTTGGTCAATATTATCAAATGCTTTTTGGAAGTCCACAAAACAGCAATATATCTTTTTGTTCTTTCTTTGAGCTTTCTCTGCTATTAGTCTTAGTGCGAGTATTTGTTGCACTGTAATTCGATCTTGTTGAAATCCGGCTTGCTCATCTGGAAGATGTGCCTCAATATGTCCCTTCAGGCGTTCTGTTAGTATTTTCATCAGCACTTTGCCAAGATGACTCATTAATGCAATAGTTCTGTAATTGGTGCATTCTAAAGCACTGCCTTTCTTATGAAGAACAAACCAAGACCAATTTTTTCCACTCTTCGGGTGTATACCCTGATCTCCATATTTCATTACATAGCTTATGTATTTCTTTTACAACTAATTCTCCCCGATATTTCAGCATCTCGCCTAATATGTTGTCATTTTCAGTACTCTTGTTATTCTTGAGATGTTTTATAGCCTTATTCACCTCCTCTTCCAAGATGCCTTTTTCAAAGATCTCTGCTGGTGGAGAGATTGCTTTTAGTTCTTTGATTACTTCTGTTGCAGTATCATTTAGTTGATTTTTATTTAATTTAATGAATTTTATTTAATTGATTACCATTACAAAAGCTAAACTAATTCCACTGAAATCAGTGATACAACATCAAATTCCCAACATCAGTGCTGACAGAAAGACCTCCACCACGATAGCAAGACTACAAACAGGACATTATAAAGGAATGAAGATCAATACAGATGATACGATAACATATAGAAACTGCAACAACTGCCTCAATACCGAACTGACACCCACTCACATCTTTACCTGTCCAGCAATTACACAGCTTTGCAAGAAATAGATCCTAATCCTGAAACAACAGCTCTACATTAACAAAATCATCAACATAGCCAAAGCAGTACAAGGAGCACACGGAAACATCTAACTCTTCAAAGGACAAGACAACAACAACAACAACTACCAGCCAGGTTGGCCTACTGAACAGTACACTAGCTCTCAACTTGTCAGGCTGTGGATGAATGAATTCTAATGAACAGTATAGGATTGTCACTTTGCTTAACAAACACCTGAAGTGGATCAACAAAATTTCATATTTCGTCTCTGGAGCTGGTTTTTTGAATTATCTAATCCTTAGTTCACCAACAGCATAGACTAACATGCAACAAGTCTAGAACAATTTGTGGGTGGGATTCACATACGAAACGCAGAAGTTTATCAACTCTCAGTCCATAAGAACAGATGTGAGAGATAGTGAGACAATGGTTACATAGTCCATTTTTGGAAATTATGGAGACAACTACCGTGTTTGAATAAAAACTTTAGTTTAATATTACTAAAATTTTACAATTCGACGTTTCGACCTTTATGTCAAAGTCATCTTCTGGAGCGTACAAATATACACAAGAAACAAGCTATACTACAATCATACTGGTTCGTTAAAGACACTGACTAACCGCTACCACAATTGTTGGCCTGACATCTGGTGAAAAAAAAAAAAAAATTATACATCAACGCTAGAGTCCTATTATTTGTGTTGTCTACTATATACATATATTAACATCATTCCAGCCAGTTGGAGTGGGATGGTTTCTAATACTAGCGGATTGGCTAGAGTCCTGACTTATGTTGAATCTTTCATATTAGGTTGGCTGAATGTGTGCCATCCAGATCCTTGGAATTTTCATACCATCTTTATTGTTGATATTTGGGTGGTTTATCAGGATTTCGCAGGATTCTTTAAATTTTCTTTCGTACCATGTTTTTGTGCGGTGTAAGGAGCAGGTGCTTTTCCAGTTGATTTGGTGTAAGGTGTTAAGTGCATGGTCTGAGAGGCCTGCTTCACCATAATGGTTTATATTTAATGTGTCTAATGTGTTCTTTCTTGCGTATAGGGATTGTCCGTCCTGTTTCACCACTGTACGGTAAGTTACAGGTGCAGCGGATGCAATAGACTCCAGGATGTGCTAATGGGAGGAGAGGATCCTTAGAGGAGCTGAATATAGTTTTAAGTTTAGTGGGTGGTTTAAAGGTGGCATTGAGGTTATAATTGAGGTTCGCTCCCGTTCCTAGACACACTAGTTACACGTCTTCCTTCAGGCAGTCTATCCTTCACGGTCTACCGAAAACCGACACACACGGGCCAATACATACATGCGAATTCATACCACTACCCAGCACAAAAATATGGAGTCATAAACACCCTTAAAAACAGAGCCACAACTATTTGCTCTAACCAGCAAGCCCTGAAACAAGAACTAAAAATCATTAGTGACACATTCATAAACAATGGCTATAACATAAATACTGTCAATAAAATACTCTATAAAACCACAACAAAAACGAATCTAGATTACAGTAAAACCATAGCCATCCCATACATTAAAGGGTTATCAGAAAAAATCAACAGAATCCTACAACATTATAACCTCAATGCCACCTTTAAACCACCCACTAAACTTAAAACCATATTCAGCTCCTCTAAGGATCCTCTCCTCCCATTAGCACATCCTGGAGTCTATTGCATCCGCTGCACCTGTAACTTACCGTACATTGGTGAAACAGGACGGACAATCCCTATACGCAAGAAAGAACACATTAGACACATTAAATATAACCATTATGGTGAAGCAGGCCTCTCAGACCATGCACTTAACACCTTACACCAAATCAACTGGAAAAGCACCTGCTCCTTACATCGCACAAAAACATGGTACGAAAGAAAATTTAAAGAATCCTGCGAAATCCTGATAAACCACCCAAATATCAATCAACAATAAAGATGGTATGAAAATTCCAAGGATCTGGATGGCACACATTCAGCCAACCTAATATGAAAGATTCAACATAAGTCAGGACTCTAGCCAATCCGCTAGTATTAGAAACCATCCCGCTCCAACTGGCTGGAATGATGTTAATATATGTATATAGTAGACAACACAAATAATAGGACTCTAGCGTTGATGTATAATTTTTTTTTTTTTCACCAGAGGTCAGGCCAACAATTGTGGTGGCGGTTAGTCAGTGTCTTTAACGAACCAGTATGATTGTAGTATAGCCTTGTTTCTTCTCGTAGATAGGCTTATACGTTGGTTATGCATTTCTAAATAACTTAGGGAATTGAAACAACGTAGATCCGAATATAAATTAAATAATACTTTAATAGATATCTCCGATATTTCGGCAATGTCTCATTGCCATTTTCTATAGGAACTTACAAAAGGCAGGAGCACAACAAGCTCTAACAATATAGTAACTGGAAATGAAGATATGAAGCTATCTTTCTCCTAGAAGTCCTGATGGTGCCCTCTGGTGGGCTAAGTAGGCATTCTTGGCCGTTGGGCTGAAGGTCTGCTGATGTATGCCTCCCAAATCTGGGGCAGTCGCATACAACCAAATTTGTTGAGGTTTGGAGAGTTTCTTAGGGCAGAGGCTGATTCCACAAATAATCTTTCGAATTTCTATTTGCTCCGGTGTATTATTTTTGCTTTCTTCCACCGTATTCTGTGGCGAGTATCCAGAGCATGGTCTGCAAGACCAGAATGGCTATATTTGTAAAACCGGATGTAGTCCTTGTGTTCAGAAATTCTGATATTCGCTGTCCTGCCTGTTTGGCCAAAGTACGACAGTTTACAACTGCAAGTGACCTGGTATACACCAGGTAGGTCTAGGGGAAGTGGTTGGTCTTTGGTAGAGCGGATAAGGGATGCCAATTTTCTGTAAGGCCTGTAACAGGAGGTGAGGTCATGTTTTTTTAGAATTTTGGTAATTTTTTCCGAGGTGCCTCGGATGTAGGGAATGATGATGGATTTAGAGTAAGCTTTTTTGTGGAGGGGGGGAGGAGAGGGGCTGTGGTTTGCAGGTTTTAATATTTTTTGGATTTTGGGGGGGGGGGGGTAGCCATTGGCTGAGAAAGTGTTTAAGATGTGATTTAGTTCAGTGTTAAGGGCTATGTCGTTAGAACAGATTAGTTTAGCCCTGTTGTATAGTGTTTTTACCACTCCATATTGTTGTGAGGGGGGGGGGTGAGATTGTTGGTGGATGTATCTGCCTGTATGGGTGGGTTTTCTGTAAACTGAGAAAACCAAAGTTCCATCAGGCTGGCGGGTGACTAGTGTGTCTAGGAAGGGGAGGCAGTTGTTTTCCTCATTTTCCAGGGTGAACTTGATTCTGGCATGTTGGTTGTTTAAGTGTGTGAGGAAGGAGAGGAGTGTTTCAGAGCCATGTGGCCAAATAGCGAACACATCATCAACGTAGCGAAGCCATATGGTTGGTTTTTGTGGGGCAGAGGCTAAGGCTTTTTCCTCAAAGGTCTCCATAAAGAAATTGGCCAAGGGTGGGGAGAGTGGTTAGCCCATGGCTGTCCCCTCTATTTGTTTGTAGAATTTTCCCTGCCAAACGAAATAGCCTGAGTTCATTGTGAACTGAAATAGGGCTGAGATATCGGGAGAAAATTTAGCTTGGATTAGCTCTAAAGTTTCCTTGAGTGGGACATTGGTGAATAAGGAGGAGACGTCGAAGCTGACCATTATGTCATTATGTTGGAGTGTAAGGTTTTCTATGCTGGCTTTGAAGTGGGCTGAGTTTTTTATGTGTGATGGTGTGTTGCCAGTATAGTGTGTGAGCTTTTTGGCTAAATATTTAGCTAGTTTGTATGTGGGGGAATCAATGCCATCCACTATGGGACGTAATGGCACATTTTCTTTATGTATTTTTGGGAGTCCGTAAATACGGGGGGGTATAGAGTTAAACGGTTTTAATCTGTTGGTAACTTCTACAGGCCAAGAAGTGACTTTCTTAAGGAGGCTGTGAAGTTTTCTAATTTGTGAGTTGGTGGGATTGTAATTGATAGGGAGGTAAGTAGCCCGATCTAATAGGATAGCATTCAGCTTACCTTTGTAGTCCTTTTGGTTAAGTACTACAGTTGCATTTCCTTTATCCGCTTTGGTGATAACTATTTCTTTATTATTTCTCAATTCCTGTAGGGCTTCAAATTCCTTGTTGGATATATTGGTTTTGGGTGGTTTTGCTATGGAAAGGACACAAGCTACATCCAGTCTTACACTGTTGGCGATTTGATGTGGAAGGTGGCGGATTCCTCTTTCGATCTGGATCATTATATCCTCACTTTTCTTGTGTATATTTGTACGCTCCAGAAGATGACCTTGACATAAAGGTCGAAACGTCGAATTGTAAAATTTTAGTAATATTAAACTAAAGTTTTTATTCAAACACGGTAGTTGTCTCCATAATTTCCAAAAATGCATTCGGATCACTGTGCAAGCCTAAAAGAAAGGTTATATAGTCCGTTCACATAAGTGAGAGGCGTCGTTGGCAGACTGCCAAGAGTGAATTCATGTTGAAGGGGAGAAAGAAATAAGACGATGTACAAATCGGTCACCAACACGTGAAATCACGTGCTTTATAAGCAAAATTTTCAAACTGTTATACAAGCAAAATAGTTACTACTTTAAAAACTACAATGATCATAAAAGAGAAGTTAATTTTCTGACGTGTAATAATAAACACTCATCTTAAACACGCATCCATTAAGCGTTTCCTCTAATTCCAATATCATGTATTGTTTGTATTAATTTTTTGATCCAAACACGATCGAAAGCAGCAGTCATATCAAGGAATATGGCAGTTGTCTTTTTTGTTGGTTTTTCCTGAAATGAGTCTATTATTGTTTGGCAGAAATGGAATAATTGATCTGTTGTCGAATGACGAGTTCTATAAGCAGTTTGGTAGTAGTTGATTTTCTTATTTTTTGTCAGCCAGTGCATAAGCCTGGAGTGTATGATTCTTTCAGTAATTTTACAAAGTATGCTAGTTAATGCGATAGGTCTGTAACTTTGACATTCTGCAGCATTTTTGTCAGGTTTCAGGATGGGAACAATAACTGATTTTTTCCATTCTTTTGGAAGTTTGCCTGTTCGCCAAGAGGTATTGAGAATGTCCAGAAGTTGTTCTTTGGCATTTTTGCCAAGGTGTTTGACCATATGACCAAAGATAAGATCATTACCAGGGGATTTATTAGGTGCAGTTTTCTCGATTGATGAATTTAGTTCACTTGGTGTAAATTCTTCGGAGAAGATGTCATTAGTTTGGTATGTTCTTGCTTGTTTTAGCATTTTACTTGTGAGTTTGTTGAGGGGCTTGTCCTCTCTGTTATACTGAAGTTTGGAGTTGTTTGAATAGGTTTTTGCCAGTGTGTTTGCAATTTCTTGATCTGTAATGGCTTGTTTCCCAGCATCTATGTTGAAGTTTGTTTTCTGTTGGTTCTCTTTTTTGATATTGTCTAGGATTCTAATAATGTTCCAGTGTTGGCTGTCTTTTCTTGGATCCAGGTTACTGCAAAGTTCTGCCCATTTCTCTTGTTTGCACTTCCAAATTTCCTGCTCTATTTTGTGTATTATGTCCATTAATTTCTTTCTGTAATCATCAGTTTTATTAATTCTGAATTGTTCATTGATATTGTCTCTTTCTGTAATCACTGAATCAATATTGTGATCTTTCCAGTATGGTATCCAGGTGTTTTTCCGCTGGCCTCTTGGTATTGTTGCTTTGGCAGCTTTACTGATGTGTGAAGTAAGGATTTGTAATTTTCTGTCGAGGTTTCCAGAGACAGGTTCATCTTGACAAAGGCTCTCCAAGGTTTGAGTAAACCTTGTCCAGTCGGCTTTTCTGAAGTTCCACATCCTTTTGGTTTGCTGTTCTTGTTCAATCTTGAAGTTTAGTGTTGTTATTATGGGTCTGTGGTCACTGATGGCATTTCCCAGAATTTTCCATTGTGCACTTGATGCAATACTATAATTAATGGCTGTGATGTCAATAGCAGATTCAGTTCCCGTAGTTTTAGAAAGATAGGTGCTCTGTCCATTGTTAATTGTTGTGAGTTCCAAATCTGTAAAGAGGTCTTCCAATTGTTGACCTTTATGGTCTAAATTGGGAGAGCCCCACGTTGGGCTTTTTGCATTTAGGTCACCAAGTATAATGGTTGCATCAGTTAGAGAATCGCTTAGCTTTTCAATGATGTCTGTATCAATATTTGTATTATCAGGATAGTAGACGTTTGTGATTGAAATAGAATGGTTTGGTAGATGTATTTCAACAGCTTGAGCTTCCGTTGAACTGTCATTATTTAAATATTGATTTAGGGTGATTTCTTTGAATTTGATTTCTGGGGTCTTCAAAAGGATAGCAAGCCCGCCACCTGTTCTTTCTTCTCTATCCTTCCTAAGAACTGTGTATCCTTTGATGTTGAAGTTCAAATTTTTATTTAGTTTTGTTTCTTGTAGACAAGCTATATAGATATTATTTTTATAAAGCATGTATTTGAGTTCATCCATTTTTCTCTGAGTACCGTTGATATTGAGTTGCAAAATGTTAATATGAGTCCTCGTAGCATATTTATCATCAGGAGCCCGGACTGCAGCCCCAGACGCGTCGGCTTCCCTGGACGCAGTAGCATTGGTTGAAAACTTAATTTAATACGGTGAGACACCTTTTGGCAACTCGTATAGGTAAATATGACTTCTCTATTGTTTCCACCTTAGTATCACCATCACTCACCTCTGGGTCTGACTCCCACCGACAAGCCCCCAATAAAGGTTGAAGCCTGTTTGGGTAGTGGCCCTTCTCTTAATGCATAGCATTATACATGTCTGCAAGGAGATGTGCTTTGCATTATGGGAGATACTAAGACAAGTAGTGATGAGATCTTGGTTCACCTTTATCACGAGTTGCCTCAGTCCTGAAGATACTTCAGGCGCAAACTTTGTTTGCTTACACTTGTATAAAGGATTAACCTAAATTTATTAAATGCCATATCAATACTGGTTTCCTAATTTTTTTTTTCCAGAGTAACCTATTATCTGTTAGGTCTTTAATCTGAATCTTCCCTTAATTTCTATCTTCTAAAGAACTCCAAAAATGTTCCAGAGCAGCAAAAGAAAGAAAAAGGTTCCGTGACATGGTTGCCAACCTCCTTCTAGGAGATGACACTTGAAGAAGAAGAAGAAAGAACTCCTAATTATATCAATATATCCGTATCTTGAGTTTCTCTTTCAAAGCATTTTTCTTTTAAGTATTCATTTTGCCGAATCCTTCATTTCCTACTCGGTCACTATCATCATCAATTTCTTGGTACATATCCTCAAAATGTTCAGGCTACTATGAAAACACTACACGATTAAATTTACATTCATATTCTGTCTAAAGGACTATACCAGCTAATCTAAAATTAGCTCTCCTTATGTTGTCTCAAACAAATGACTGTCAAGTTCTTTTGTGATTTTTTTTTTGAGACTGTCGTGCAAACTGAGGTTATCTTTCACTCACTACATTTTCATTAAATTTCTAAGTTTCTTGTTTTTTTCCATATATGTTTATTCATCTTCCAACCATACAACAACTTTGATTATTATGCCATCTATATCCCTATATAATTTGCCATCTTCTCTCAAAACTGTTTAAATAATTAAAGCCATTGTTATCTGTTGCACAAGTTCCTTACTGCGAAAGCAACTGATGTTTTGAACTGTGTCCTTGCTTTTTGTTTCACAGATTTATCTTGTTAATGCAGGTGTCGATAAAAAAAATTATCGCTGTAATTACTTAATTTGTCTAGAGCTGCATTAAGTCTTATAGGACAATTTATCTAAAAAGATTAATTCATGTACATATAACAAAGAACCAAACTTAATATCTCCTATGTTGACAATGGTTTCAATATCATGTTTCTTTATTATTATTATGCAGACTCCTCCATGGAATTCAAAGAACTCATTGAGGAAGCATCCATTTTAAAAACTGTCACTAATTATCTATATACCTATCATATCTCTTCTGAAACAGATTTAATGAAGTGCACTTACAACGAGTGGAGGCCCATTCTGCACACTCAGTACTTATCATAAACTGAACCTCACATGCTTTGCTTCCTAACTTTACTCAAGGATGATTAATTGACTAAATTGTTACTTTAGTTGATATAAACTGCAAAATCGCATTTGTAACTATACTATAAAATCCTCTAACTTTTATTTATACCATAAGATCCTGTTATCAACTTATATCTATCATATCTCCTCCCATCTAGCTATATCTTTGAACTTTATTACTTCAATTTGTTCATATGTACAATTTCACAGGCCATGAACCATCTTGGTTATCCCTCCAATGGATCTGTTTGACTCTGTCTCCAGGTGGAATACTAGTTACCACCTAATCTGTGTAAACCAGGGGTCGCCAAACTTCTTTGACTGTCGACTCCTTCAACAGGTTCTTGACTTTTTATCGACCCCCTCTATTTTACTATTACGCAATTATAATAGGACAAGCAAAAAAGATGCTTATGAGAGTTTTTAGATTGTTTATTTTATAGTTATAGTGTTTATTGTATATATAATATAGTATATATTATTATATCGGCTTAACGTCAAAGGGATATGTTTTTGTATTTGACATCCTTCTTTACATTACATATTTGATAGGAGGGATAAATAATATATAAAATAAAAAATTTAATTTAGATAACAAAATAACAATAATGCAATCTTCATATATATATATATATATGAAAATAAGACTTTTATTAAATTAATGAAAAATTATTGCCCGGTGTTGTACTACCTCGCCCCAGTCAGAAGATATTTTCAGGTGCAAATTTTGTTTGCTCACACTTGGATAAAGGATTAAACTAAATTTATTATAGTCTAACAAAGTGAAAAATAAACTTTCAACAACTTTCTCTAAATCCAGAGTAATTTAATAAAAAGGTGGCATACCATTTGGCAACTCCTATAGGTAAAGATGACCTGCCATTGCTTCTACCTGGTATCTCCACCTCTGGCCTGGCTCACACTGAAGAGACCTCAATAAGGGTCGAAACTAGTCTGGGTAGCGGCCCTTCCCTTAATGCATAACATTATACATATCTGCAAGGAGATGTGTTTTGCATTATGGGAGATACTGAGATAGGAGTGATGTTAGCTTGCTCCACCTTTGCTGCGAGTTGTCCGGTGTTGTACTACCTTATCCCAGTCCTGAAGATATTTTCAGGCGCAAACTTTGTTTGCTCACACTTGGATAAAGGATTAAACTAAATTTATTAATTTAGTATACAATTTACTAATGTTGTCAATGTGAAGGGTGTGCTTCGTGACTCTTGACAAGATTAGCAATGTCATCATCATCATCATCATCAAATTCCTGCGATGTACCCTCAAGGGGTGTACAGGATATGACAGTACTACATGAAAAAATTACATCATTACTAACTTCCTATCTACAATTTTCCTCCAAATCAGTCTGTTACTTGTCAAGACTCCAACATTATCAGATCTTATATTTCTATAGTCTAAGGCACTTTGTACCGTATCAATCCACCTATATCTTGATCTTCCTCTGGGTCGTTTTCCTGCCAACCTGGCAGAGAACACTTGTTTTGCTAATCTTTCCTCTCCCATTCTATTTAAGTGACCATACCACCTGAGATTAGCTCTGCTAAAGCATTCCTGGATGCTGGCAATGTCAAGTTCTTTCCTAATATCCTCATTTTTAATATGATATTTCCATTGATGCCATCTATTCACGCCTCTAATCTTTCTCAGGACGCTCATTTCTGCGGTCTCTAGTCTTTGGTCAAGTGTTTTACTTCTGACCCAGGTCTCAGATCCATAAGATAAAACTGGTTTGAACACTGTCTTGTATACAGCTAATTTAGTGTTCCGACTAATTTCTTTCTTATTCCATATGAATTTATTCAACTGACTTCCCACCATACCAGCTTTGCTGATTCTGTTGTCTATTTCTATATTTAATTTCCCATCTTCAGTAAAAATTGCCCATTGTGCCAAGTAGCTAAAATGTTTTACTTGTTCCACAGGTTCTCCATTCACAACACAGTTGACATTTTCAGTGATTCTGCCTATTTTCATTGTCTTTGTCTTTTTATTGCTAATCTTCATACCATATCTATTACAACAGCTATTCAATTTAGTCAGAGAATCTTGCAGACTTGTAGAGGATTTATTTAGAAGTATAACATCATCCGCATAAAGCAAAGAGCTGACATTAACATCTCCAATTTTGATATCAGGTTTAATACCACATTCCTTCATAATGTGATCCATATAGATAATGAATAACAGAGGGGATAATGTACATCCTTGTCTCACACCAGATTTAACATTAAACCATCTTCCTGTACTTCCTTCAGTTTTAACTGCTGACTTACAACTCAAATAAAGACTAAGTATTGCTTGATATAATGCCCCATTGACACCATATAACTGCAGTGTATTGAATAGCTTCTCTCTTGGCACCTTGTCATATGCCTTTTCCAGATCGACAAAACTTAAATACAGATCTTTGTTATATTCCCATGCTTTCTCGACTATTTGTCGTAAAGTGAAGATCTGATCCTGACAGCCTCTATTTGGCCTGAATCCAGCTCACCAAGCTTTTCTTCCACAATTCTTCTCAACCGTTTCTCAAGTATACTTGCATAGATCTTGCCAGGAACACTCAGTAGGGAAATACCTCTGTAATTCTCACATGCAGTTTTATTTCCCTTTTTATATATGGGTACTATGAGAGCTCTACTCCAATCATCGGGAATTCGTCCCTCTGTCCAGGCTTTCTGAACTATGAAGTGCAGCCATTGTAAGACTCTTATACCACCATACTTCAGCATTTCTGGTCGAATATCATCTACTCCTGCTGTCTTTCTACATTTCAAGCCTTTGATGGCTTTTTCTACTTCAAGTATGGATATGTAATCATGCCTGCATGCCTGGTCAGTGTTTTTTATCACTGTGCTGTCATCACTGCTTGTTTCATTTAGCAGTTTTTCAAAGTAATTACTCCATACTTCAAGGATATCTTTTTCTCCTTTTTTCATGTCACCTTTATCATCTCTAATTCCTTTTACCGCACTCTTTCCTCCATTCCTAAGCTTCTTCAACAACCTCCAGAATATTTTGCCACCTTCTTGATATTTATTTTCTATATTCTTGCCAAAGTCCTCCCATGACTTTTGTTTAGCTAGTTTTACACACTGTTTAGCTTTCTTACATTTGTCTCTGTATTCTGTAAGAGTAAAAGCTGACTTATTTGCCAGAAACTTCTGATATGCTTTCTTCTTTTCCTTCACTGCCACTTTAACTTCCTGTGTCCACCAGGGAGTTCCGATTTTTTTATCCTTGCACACAACCTCACCACATGCCTCTCTGGCAGAATCAATCAATGTTTTCTTCAGAGTTTGCCACTGAATCTCCAAGGTTTGATTCCTGTTCTCAAACTCTTTCATTTTCTTTTCAATAATCTTTCTGTATTTTAGTCTGCAGTTCACATCTGAGAGCTGCTCAACTTTTATTCGCTTTAAAACTTTCTTACATGTTATTCTTTTCAATATGAAATTCAATTTTATCCTGCTCAAGACTAAATAGTGATCACTTCCAATTTCAAATCCTCTGTACACTCTGGTGTCCTGCACCAGGGAGAAAACATCACTATCAACAATAACATAGTCAATGAGACTTTTCTTATTCCTAGTCTCTTCTCTCCATGTGAATTTGTGCACATTTTTATGTTGGAACATGGTGTTAGTAATAACCAGTCCATGTCCTGAGCAGAAATCCAACAGATATTTGCCATTATTATTAGCTTTGCTCTTTTCTCCAAATTTTTCCAAAATATTTTTGTATGTCTCACAATCATTTCCTACTCTGCTATTTAGATCCCCAACAAGGACCAACTTTTCCTTTTTCATTGTGTCAGTCGCTTTTTCTAAAGCCTCAAAAAATTCCTCCACTTCTACCTTAGTAGAACCTTCTGTGGGACCAGAGGCACAAATAAGTCTCATTGTCCAGTTCCCCATTCTCATATTTGCCCACATTACTCTACTTGAGATTGACTGCTATTCAAGAAGATCAGCCTCGTATTTTGTGTTGAATACTATGGCTACTCCTTCTTTTCCTTGATTGTCATTGCCTGAATTCATTTTGTATTTATTGCTCAGAATGATCTCACCAGTTTTGGTCTTTTTTGTTTCAGTGACCCCTATTATGTCGATCTGGTACTTATCTAATTCCTCAGCTAGCTCCATTTCTTTGCCATTCAGGCTTTTTACGTTGATAGTACTGATCTTTAACTCTGGTGATGTTGAGTTGGGGTTTGTTTTCAGATTTTTTCCAGTAGCTGACTTTTCGCTATTCGCCCTGGTTCCCTGGCGAAAACAACGGGGGCCTTGTTTAACCGGGCGACGACCCAGCCGGCATGAAATTTTATCATGTTGTACCATCATTTTTTATTTTGGTTTAACCAATAAGAATACAATTTGGTCGGCTAAATCCCAAATTGCCAGCCCATCCTCGTCCGTTCAGTATCCAAGTAGATACCCAACAGGGTGCACCACAAGAAGGTGAGGATTGGACATTAGGTCAGAAGCCCTGGTCGGTTCTCCGCATTCCTTTAAAGGCTATGTGGAGGTCTCCTCTCAGTTATACAGCTTTGAACCTTAAGCACCCCGATTAGCAATGTTGGGTTCAAAATTAGTAAGTTTCAGCCTTAAATCGCCACGGAATTCTATATCTAGCTTATTTCTTTGTTTTGTTAAAATGGAATTAACATGGCTGAAACCAGCTTCAACCATGTACGAGCTTGGAAATGCAAGCAAAAAGGGGAGTACCACTTCAGAAAGTTTTGGATATTTTTCTACAACATTTATATTCGTCCAAAAGTAACTTAAAGTCCTATTTTTAAAAAGCATCTTAGCTTCAAGATCAACTGACAATTCAATAAGTTCATCTTGTAAGTTACATTCGATATTTTCAATATCTGCAGAAAATGGCATGATAACCCAATCTGGGATGTGCATGTTTCCAAAATCTGCAAAGCGCAATTTAAAATCATCGCTCAAATTTCGAAGATGTTTTGTGTATATTTCTAAGTCTTCATCTTTTACTTTCAATTGCCGTAGATTCGAAAAATACTGAAAATCTTTTCGTAACAATGATGATTTAACTAAGGCTAATTTAGCTTGGAAGCCTAAAAGAATCATCCAAGCTTGAATAATCGTGACATCTTTACCTTGTAGATGGGTCTGTACGTCATTACATTTTGATAATAAGTCCGCCAATTAGAAAATATGATTCTTATTTCTCTTCAGTTCATCAGTCAAAAACAAATTAACATCTGTAAGAAACTCTAGGGTTGAGTCGAACAACTCAACAAATCTTTGTAGACTTGCACCTCTAGACAAGCATCTTACTTCAGTATGCAAGAGTAATTGGTTTGATACTTAATTTTTTTCACAAAGTTTGGCAAACAATCGCGATTTAAGAGGATGAGCTCTAAATTGATTAATAGATTTAATACACACTCTTAGAGTATCATGCAGTTCGTCACTGAGAGTTTTTCCCACCAAATGGTTTCGGTGCAACACACAGTGAATAGTACTTACACTTTGAACTTTTTCTTTCAGAAAGGCAGCGAAACCTCGATAACAGTCCACCACTGCAGGTGTGCCATCTGTGACTACTGCTGTTATATTAGTAAATGGAATATCATACTTATTTAAATATTCCTCCAATCGCTGAAAAATTGTCAACCCCGTTCCATCACTTTCAAGATATTTTGCAAATAAAAATTCGTCAATAATTTGATGTTTGGTTTTACTATAATATCATACATAAGCCATAAGAATAGAAGAACTTACTATTTTTGAGTTCTGATATTACAGTTTTTTCTACATCTTCAGCCATTTCACAAATACGTCTTTTCACAGTATTCACACTCAATGGTAAGCATTTTAAAACAGGGCCAGAAACTTTTTTCATTATGGTTTCAATTACTTCTTTGATTGTGGGTATAACAATGTCCTCTGCACTTGTATATGGTTTTCCTTTTGTTGCTATATTAAAAGAAATATTGTAGGAGGCTGTTAATCCTTGTTTATTTCAGCTTTGGCAGGTGCTTTCATAAGTGATTTTATAGTTAGTCGATGTGTGTATTTCTCTTTGTTCTTTTAAAAAAGTCAAGATCTTTATCTTTCTTATCGGGATGGAGTCTTTGAAGATGATCTTTCATTTTTGTTGGTTTCGTTGCATCGTTACTAAAAGTGTTTTCACAAAGAAGACCTGGTTTCGTTTCTTAATGAAGCAATAAACCCAAGTTCAAATATTCTAACAAATATTGTCTGCATTTCTTTTTAGAATCTGAAGCAGCCATTGTGATTATGGGGTTGTAACAAAATAATTAAAATTGAAGTCAATAAGCAAAAGTAATAAGTCTAAATAACATACCTACTCATGTATTTCTATAGGATGTACAAATCTACCAGCCCTGCTCAACTCTTCAACATAGAGAAGTTTAGTTCTTGAATGAATAACGATTGAATTATAATATGTATGTTGATGAATTTTAGAACATTAATGCTCACTTGTATGTTGATGCGCAAAAATGAGACTGGGATCGAATACATGTAAGTATAAGTAAATAAGCAACCGCGCACGTGTTGCAATCTCGCTCCCACCGGGTGGGAACCACCGATATCAGTTTATTGGTAAATACGTCATTTTGGCCCACTTGATTGGCCTCCATAACTATTTTCATGACCTTGCTCCATCTTACAGGTCCTATTCATGTCACTGTTCCCACGATTCACTCTTAATTGCGTTGCCATTCAGGATGGAGGTAATCCAAGTTAACCGAATTAAATATTACCCGTACAATGATGTCTTATATGTTTCTATCGAATCCCAATTTGACCCCTAACAATGTTATATTGACCCCTGGGGGTCAATATCGACCATCGGTGTAAACTTTCCAGATGTGGTCTTAAATCCCTGTAAAGAGGTATAATAACTTCCTTATTTTTCTAAGTCAGTGCTTTAACAATGCAGTTACGAGTTATTTTTTGTGATGACTTAACCACTTCCCACCTACCCCTGATTTCTGGGGTGGGTCATGTGAGGTCAAGACTGGGAAGTATGGTTTTATTTTTATTTCATATGATGATACAATGGCCATGAGCCCCTTTTACGGAGAGGTACAGCACCACCTCAATCTCCCACCTATTTTATCTGGGCTCAGGATCTAAGGCAGCACATAAAGGATGGCACGTGAGGATCAAGGGTTCTACATCTGATCATTTCATCAGAAGATGTAATTGTTAAATGGGTTTCACATTTTCCTCCAGTTGGTGAAAGTGATCATGAAGTAATCACCTGTGTTGTGGCTAGTCATATGCAAGCTTCTGCGTGGAAAGGATATACCGTATTTTCCGGTGTATAAGACACACCCAAGAAATTTAATACAATTTTCTGGGAAAAAAACCTAAACTTTAAAGTATGATTTTAAAAAAAAAAATGGATAAAATAATAGGTAATTTTTAATAGTAAACTGATCTTTCAGAAACCTGCAAAGCCCATGTCACTGTCATCTGATTCTTCTCTATCATCATTAATTTCTTATAATATAGAAATAATTTTGTCTTCATATTCTTTTGGCATTTTTTGACTGATTTTTGTTTTTGTATGCAAAAAAAGTCCACTGCGTTTCATGAAACGGTAACACCATGACGCACCACTTTTAAAATCTTCAATGTTACGCTCACAGGCTGCTTTGACTGCATGTGTACGAACCATTTCTGTTGAAATGGCAATGCCATTTTGCCGATTTTCTTGCACCCATTTCAAAACTTCGGTCTCTAGTTCTGGCCACTTCGCAATTTTTCCACATTCTGCGCACATTTCTTTACGCAAATTGTACAAAATCCAAAATCTCCTTCTGACCACGCCAAGTTCTAATCATTTTTTCTGTAGGCGGAGATCCAAACTTCCCTATTCCCTCTTCCACATATTTTACAACTTGCAATTTGTAACTTGAAGTATATGAATGTCGTCTGTTTTTTCCATCACTAAAATCTACGGGGAAATATCAAACTGAACACAAAATATCTCAACAAGTCAACTCAATACTGATAAACATCGGTAACTGATTACTCGGATAAGATATTATGAAACTTGAATAGGGGCTCCCCATTCTTAGCTAATGACGTGCTAGAAGTCATGTGAAGGTCACGCATCAATCTGATTGCACCATTAACTGCCTACAAAGATCTTGGAACATAAAAGGGAGTGCATATGACTTTGAAAAGAGAAAACAATCTTTACCTTCATTATATAAGACGTACCCCCATTTTTAAGATGAATTTTTAAGGTAAAAAAGTGCGTCTTATACACCGGAAAATACGGTATGTGGAATTATAAGGCTGGTGATTATGACAAGCTTAGGAGACAACTTCAAGCTATAACATGGAACGAGGAGTTGAGCAGTAAGGAAATAAATGCTGCATGGGAACTTACAAAGAAATACATAACAAATGTATCCCAAAGGCCAAAAGGCTGAATACGGTAGGTATAAAATGAATAAATGTGGAGCTTAAGCATGATTAATGAAAAAGAAAGAAATCTGGAAAAAGAAAATACTTTGGAGGAAGTACAAGATGAATAATGGTAATCAGTCACATGAAGAATATAAAGAACAAGCCAGGAGAGCAACTCAGTAAAGAAAACAAACGTAGAGTATGAACAGAAATTGGCAAATGAGGCTAAGAAAAATCCTAGAGTTTTAATTATATGAAGAGCCAAAGGCTTCAATTCAGCGACATAAACTTATTTAAGTTAAGGGATATTACATCCCATATTGTTTCATAGCTGAATAAGAAACTCAAAGAGTTTCATGCCGAATATAGTAAATATATATAAAGTTCGACAAGTCCAAGCGTAAGCAAATACCTGGATAGTGTTACAACTGACCCTTTAGGGAGTGCAACACTGAGGCAACTCATGGTGAGGGTGGAGCAAGCTCTGATCACTAGTCTTGATATTTCCCCATAATGTGAAACCCGGCTCCTAGGAGTTGTATTACTGTTCTACATTATGAGTGAGAGAAGGTTGAAACCCAGACCGGTTTCAACCTTTATTGAGGCCTCATCAGTGAGTAGGGAGACCTAGAAATACCAAGTTTGTAGCAAACAGAACTTACATATACCCTACTATGAGAATTGCCAAGAAGGTGTCCTAATAAATTATATGAAGAGCCAAAGGCTTCAATTCAGCGAAATAAACTTATTTAAGTTAGGGGATATTCTTATTCGGCTATGAAACAATATGGGATGTAATATCCCTTAACTTAAATAAGTTTATGTCGCCGAATTGAAGCCTTTGGCTCTTCATATAATTAATAATTTTATTAGGACACCTTCTTGGCAATTCTCATAGTAGGGTATATGTAAGTTCTGTTTGCTACAAACTTGGTATTTCTAGGTCTACCTACTCACTGATGAGACCTCAATAAAGGTTGAAACCGGTCTGGGTAGTGACCTTCTCTCACTCATAATGTAGAACAGTAATACAATTCCTAGGAGCTGGGTTTCACATTATGGGGAAATATCAAGAATAGTGATCGGGGCTTGCTCCACCCTCACCATGAGTTGCCTCACTGTTGCACTCCCTAAAGGGTCAGTTGTAACACTATCCAAGTATGTGCTTACGCTTGGACTCGCCGAACTTTATATATTTACTATATTCGGCATGAAACTCTTTGAGTTTCTTATTCGGCTATGAAACAATATGGGATGTAATATCCCTTAACTTAAATAAATCCTAGAGTTTTTTTTAGATATGTGGCAAGTAAAAGGAAGAATGATCATGGAAAGATGAAGTTAAGAGATGAAAGTGGTAGATTGATAACTGCTGCAGAAGACATTGTTGAGGTATTCAGTGATCAATTTATAAGTGTGTTTCATCCTGATCAAGGTGGAATCATGAGCAGGAGGTACTTAAGGAAATAAATAATCTTGATGTTAATAAGGCAATAGGATTTGATGACATATCACCATGCATCTTAAGGGAATGTTCCAGGGAACTGGCAGTAGCATTGGCATGCCTGTTTAACAAGAGTTTTGCAACAGCACAGGGGAGTGGAAGAAAGTACTTTGGAGGAAGTACAAGATGAATAATGGTAATCAGTCACATGAAGAATATAAAGAACAAGCCAGGAGAGCAACTCGGTTTGTTCGGGAACTTCGGCATGAAACTCTTTGAGTTTCTTATTCGGCTATGAAACAATATGGGATGTAATATCCCTTAACTTAGTAAGAAAAAGTAAGGTTAGTAAGGAAAACAAATGTAGAGTATATGAGCAGAAATTGGCAAATGAGGCTAAGAAAAACCTTTGAGTTTTTTTTTTAGATATGTGGCAAGTAAAAGGAAGAATGATCATGGAAAGATGAAGTTAAGAGATGAAAGTGGTAAAATGGTAACTGCTGCAGAAGACATTGTGGAGGGATTCAGTGATCAATTTATATGTGTGTTTCATCCTGATCAAGGTGGAATCATGAGCAGGAGGTACTTGAGGAAATAAATAACCTTGAAGTTATTGAAGGCAATAGGATTTGATGACATATCACCATGCATCTTAAGGGAATGATCCATGGAACTGGCAGTAGCATTGGCATGCCTGTTTAACAAGAGTTTTGCAACAGCACAGGGGAGTGGAAGGAGCGTAAAATTGTTCCACTGCACAAAGGTGGTGATAAGGCTGTAGCTTCAAATTATAGGCCAGTCTGTATATCTGGAGTTGTGGTGAAAGTGCTGGAGAGATTGGTGAGAAGTAGGATACAGAAATGGGTTGAAAACAGCAGTATTCTCTGTGATTATCAGTATGGGTTTGTTAAAAGGGGGAGATCATGTTTCACTAACTTACTTATATACTATAACAAGGTGACAAATACCTTGGACAGAGGAGATGCATATACAGTGGTGTGCTTGGATTTTGCAAAGGCTTTTGATAGACTTCCATATGACAAGCTCTTAAATAAATTGAAACAGATGGGATTGGATAAGAGATTTCTGTGTTGGTTCAGTGACTGGCTGTCAGATAGGTATCAGAAAGTTGTTATATGTTATGTGGGGTGCAGTATCTCGAAAGAGAAAGGTGGTGTGCCGCAGGGGTCAGTTTTGGGGCCATTGTTGTTCAATATATGTTAATGATATTGAATTAGGTTTACAAATCATCTGCAAACAGCTGGATATTTGCAGATGATGCAAAACTGGGGAGAGCAATGCACAGTCAGGCTGATGTTAATACCTTACAAGAGGACTTGAATAGATTGTAAGAATGGGCAGGTAAGTGGAACTATCAGTTCAATGTTGCCAAGTGTAAGGTTTGAGATTTAGTAAGCAACGATGGGATGCAAAGTATGCACTTGGTGGGGAAACTTTAGCAGAAGTAGAGGAGATGAGAGATCTAGGAGTGATGGTGGGCAAGGACCTGAAATTCAGGGACCATATTGCACAAGTTGTGAAGATATCACATCGAATAATGGGAATGACACAGAGAACCCTAACATGCAGAAATAGAGAGGTTATGATTCCGTTGTATAAGGTCTTGATCAGGCCTCATATGGATTATGTGCACAGATTTGGTTTTCATGGTGATGAGGATATGTTGGAAAGGGTACAGAGAAGATTCATAAAGGTAGTTAGTGGTCTTTGGAATGTGGAGTACGTGGACATGTTGAAAGCATGTAAGTTACAGAGCCTCGTGAATAGGAGGAAGAAGGGGAGGGTAATGTGATTGAGACATATAGCTAGTCAGGGGTTATTATCAGGTAGACATGGAAGAGATTTTTCATAGAATGGGAGAAGGGACTAGAACAAGAGGCCATTGCTGGAAACTGTATAAGGAGGATGTGAGCAAGGAGTGAGAAGCAGGTTCTTTGCATGGAGGATGGTTGGTGAGTGGAATGCATTGCCTGAGTGTGTTGTGGATGTGGACACATTGAATCAGTTTAAGACACGGTTGGATGAGCATTGTATGCAATAGTGAGTACCTCCCATGATGGGTCTCTGACTCCATGGAGGTCAAATGTTGATAATAATAATAACTGACAAATAGGCCTATGGCTGGGAGGGTTTCTTAAGTATTTATTCCCTTACTGTAATCCGTGTGTGTTCACAGGGCCTCTTTGCCTGTTCTGGGAGACGAAAAACCCAAGTTTCTGGGTGAAAAAAAAAAAAACTCCCTACCTCCATATGAGACTGGCTAACTCACCTTTCTCAAAAAAGGATAAAAGTACCTCACGTCACAGACGGGAATCGAACCTAGGTCTTCCCGACCAAAGGGCTTCATCTATACCAACGGAAGTACAGTGGCTATAATAACTGGATTCTCCCCCGCCTCTTTTCCATTAAAAATTCAAGTGATGAGTGCTTTGTAGCCTGGAAAATCATGCAAAAAGAGAATCAACTGCCTTCTTTTTTTGGTACTTGGGCTGAAATCTCCAGCAAACATTTCAGGATATATAAATAGTAGACAGCATTAACAGTGACCTTCGGAACAAAATGTTTTTGTATAATTCCTTCATTATTATACAATGTGATGAGCAACGGCATGATTTTTTACCTTTCTCAGTAAACATTTTTTGCTTTCAGAAAGTTTTTTTTTATATTTAATTTAGGGCTGATACTGAAAAACAAGTGTAATAATAATAAAATTCACAACCCATGGGTTTTCGTTCTGCAGTTTCATGGATCTCTGTGGTGTTCAACTTGCTCTTCTTTATGAAAATCATTTAGTATATGCTGAACAAACCATGCACAAGCCTTCATTTTTGCTTTCTTCAAATCTTTGGTGATTATTTGATACCTAAATAACACCACAAATCTTCTGAAATCATTTGGGCACTGAATATCTACTAAGTGTTTAATTTCGCATACTTTTTCATTTAATTCTGGTATGTGTACTGGTAGATGGCCTAGTATTCTCTGCCATAGAAGAAATATTTATGTCACTCAAAAATGCATGCATGCAATAGTAAACTATTGCCATAAACCTGTCTCACCATATCCAATGTTTCCATAGTACTTTTGTTCTGCTCAACACAAAACTTAATACTTGCTTGTTGTTTAATTTTAAGTACACAGCAGACTGACCAGGTATCAAGATCTCATATTAGTAAGTTAAAATGAGCTAAAGCATAAATTCCTGGTAGCATAATTAGTAGGGGTTTCAATAACACCAGTCTCATTCTTCAAAACGAATAACCTTATACAGTTAGTCCTCAATTTGCAACCACTTGTACTAATGCTAGCCATCCCATCAACACATTCACTGAATACCATACTGCAACCCATAAACCATAGTGTTACTGCTGTCTTCAGGGCATATTATTATTCAAGAAATGCTTTTGCTCAGGCTACTGTTACTACTGAGAGTAGAAAACCGTTAGAGACTTTTGTAAGGAATATACGATAGTGGACTGAAAGGTTCTCGGGCTAACAATGAAAAAAAAAAAGAATTTATAATTTCAAAATTATTTTTATTTTTCAACGTAATCTCCCTTAAGACTGATACATTTATTCCAGTGATGCTCCAGCACCATTATCCCATCCCCATAGTGATTCTCAGTGAGATCTGCAAAATATCCCTCTACAGCTGCAATCACCTCTTTCACCTCACCTAATTCGAAGAAAAACACTGACCAGTGAGGAAGAGTTTTAGTTTTGGGAAGAGATAGAAGTCAGAGGAGCCAAATCTGGGGAATAGGGTGGATGTTCCAACAATTCATAGTGAAGTTCTCTTAATTTAATTTTGTTTGGATTCTGGTGTGTAATGGTGAATCCAAGTCTCATCCATAGGAATAAATCGACGCACAAAATCAGTTTTATTCCTGTTAAAATGCTCCAAGCACTATTCAGAGATTTTCATGCAAGTGAGTTTTTTTTGATCTGCTATGAGCAAGCGTAGCACCCATCTGCGCAAAGCTTTTTCATTTGCAATTCTTCATGCAAAATATATCCTACATATTCTTTTGAAATGCCTATAGTCTCAGCAATTTCATGCAATTTGACTTGCCAGTCATCCAATACCATATTGTGCACTTAAGTGATTTCTGGTGTTGTTACACTTTTTGGACATCCTTTCTGTGGATCCTCTTCAAGGCTGGTACGGCCATGTTTAAACTTGACAGCTCATTTCGTAATTGTCGAAAATGAAGGAGAAGAGTGCCCATAAACTTTTATGAACTTAAAATGAATTTCTTTTGGCATTAAACCTTCTTTTACAGAGAATTTTATAACCGCATGATACTCAATTTCATCCATTTCAAGGGATATAGACAAAACTTTTGCTTGAGACAGCTGTATAAAAAAAAACTACTTGATAGAATGACTTTTAATTTCACATGGATGCTTATGACAAATGTACCAACTCAGAAAAAAAAATCTTGCTGATAGTGTTGCCATCTATGGTCGAGCCGGAGAACTTTTCAGACCACCCATGTATCTGCAAGATACGTGGGTGACAGCATGAAGGTGACAGTAGCGTATGAATGGTAGGTGGAAGAAGCTGCTGGCAGAGCCTTACACGAGACTGATGACAAGATAGTGTTGTCAGCTAAAAAGCTGCAGGGTTGATTATACAGAACATTATACAGGTATCTCCATGGAGTCAGAAGACTCATCATGGGAGATCCATTATTCACACAATGTCTATCATACCTCTCAAACTCATTCAATGATGAAGCACTCACAATCACCTCTGGCAACCAATTTTACCTATTGACCATCCTCCAAGCAAAAAATCTACTCCAAAACATCCTTGCTAACCACTTTTACACAACTTCCACTGGTGATCCCTTGTTCTCTTCCTTCTTGCCATGTACTGAAAAAAGTCTTCAGTGTCAATTCTACAAAATCCCATTAATTTTTTTGCTATCAGCTAACTTTTGAAACCTATAGACTGTTAATATATTATCACAGGGAAATAATATTTATATATATACAATGTGTGTGTGTGTGTGTACGCGCGCGTGTGTGTTTATTTAATACATAAACCTGCCATAATTTCTGTCACTCATTTCTATCCTCTCCACAACTTGTTTATTCCCACGGAATCCAGGGGTCCAGACCTGTGTGCAATAATCCAGCTTATTAAAGCCTTATATAAGAGAACAACAACCTCTCTATCCCTGTTTGTTAGTGTTCTTCAACAACTATCTCATCTGATGCTGTTTTTGTTACCTTCACAATGTGCCTCTAAACTTCAGCTCCCTCTCCAAAATCACACCTGACCTCAGTTTCCTGCAGTTCAGTTCCATCAACAGTGTACACAGCTTGTGATCTCTTCCTAAAGAATATTTTTTAGAAGCTGTAGAAAAAGTGCTCTTTAATAAAGATCTTATCCAACTAGAAGCATAACAAATTGCAGCAAAACAACTGAAACATCAACAGTCATTTGTCTCTGTTAATAAAGTAATTGGTTATTAGAAGAAATGTACCACAACATGGATAGATTTATTACAGAGAAATTTATGAAGAAAAGACAAACTGTATGGACTAAAGTTGGATATAATGTACAAATTTTTAAAGAAAGCCCACTGCTGCTGTCATCTCAACCCATGAAGATGAGACTAGACACTCTCCACAAGGTACATATCTAGTGAACCATCCTCAGAATGCTTTTTTTAAATTTCAATTCAAAATTCCTGTCATTTAAATTCCTGAATTTGAAGAATTTGGCCTCCTCCTCTGAAGAATCATCTCATTAGCAAAACCATCGCTTTGAAGAATTGCTCTTGCTCCATCTGTTTCTGTCTGATCATATTACTGTTTAAGGCACAGATATATTGTACACTCATTTTTCATTATTTATTACAAATCATCATCAATTTCCTGAAACATATCCTCAAGGGGTGTTCAGGCTATTATGACAGCACTATATGATTAAGCTTACATTATTATTAACCACCCATCCACAATTTACTTCCAAATTATCTATTACTTTTCAGTATGCTAATTTTGTCATGTCTAATATTTTGTGCTTGTAAAGTGCTTAAGACTGAAGCAATCCACCTTGACCTTGTTCTTCCAATGGGTCTCTTTCCTGGTGTCTTGGCATCAAACACCTGTTTTCTTAATCCTTCTTCATCCACTCTATTTAAGTGGGCATACCACCTCAGATTAGCTCTGCTTATACATTCTTAATGTTAAAGTCAAGTTCAGTTCTAATATTTTCATTTTGAATATGATTCTGTCATTGATGCCATCGGTTTGCTCCCCTAATTTTTCTCAGAACCCTCGTATGTGGTCTCTAGTCTTTGATCAAGTGCTTTATTTCTAAGCCAACTCTCAGTTCCATAACTTAAAATTGGTTTGAACACTGTTTTTTTTTTTTTTTTTCTGTTAGTTTGGTGGTATGGTTAATTTCTCTCTTATTCCATATAAATTTATTTTAATGGCTATCACCACACCAGCTTTGTTTATTCTTTAATATATTTTCAGATTTAAATTGCCATCTTCACTAAAAACTGTGCCTAAATAACTGAAGTATTTTACTTGTTCTATAGTTTCTCAATTCAGAATGCAGTTCATGTATTCAATGTTCCTACTTATTTTCATAGTTTTGGTTTTTTTTATTGCTGATTTTCATGCCAAATTTGTTACAGCTGTTATGCAATTTAGTTAGTGAATCCTTGAAACTTGCATGAGATGTGTTTAGGAGTACAACATCATCTGCAGGTGTAACATCTCATTTCTAATATCAGGTTTGATACCACTTCCTTTCATAATGTGATCTATATAGATGATCAATAAGACTGGAGATAACGTGCATCCCTGTCTTACCCCTGATTTTACATCAAACCATCTTCCTGTATTTCCTCATTTCTAACTACTGACTAGCAACTTAAATATAGACAATGTATTGCTGCTCTGTGCCTGGGGAAGGAATGTCCTAGGTTCGATTCCCGTTGGTGATGTGAGTCGCTTAAGGATCTTCCTCAGCCATAACCAAGTTAATCTGTCGTGGAAGTGGACAGCAGGGTTTTTTCCTCCCACAAAGCAGGCAAACCAGTCCCGTGAACACACACTTCAACAGATATGGGATACCGCCGGGAATAAGGAATAACTGGTAACGTAAAAGGTGTAGCCTGAGCTCAAGCATAACGTACGATGACATACAATTGCTCTGTATAATTTTCTATTCACCCCATGTAATTGTAGTGTTTTGAAAGGCTTTTCTCTGAGCGCCTTGTGTGTCATTTTTAGATCAACAAAACTTTGGTACAGATCCTTGTCATATTCTCATGATTTCTCAATTATTTGTCTTAAAGTGATAATCTGCTCTTGTAAACCTATATATGGCCTGAATCCAGCTTTTTCTTCTTCTTCAAGCTTCCCTTCCAATTTTTCTTAGCCATTTCTCCAGTATACTTGCATAAATCTTACCAGGAAACTCAACGAAATACCTCTAGAAATCACACATTTAATTTTATGAATGTGAAAATTTTATAACTCTTAATATATATGGGTTCTATGAGAGCTCTGCTCCACTCATCTGGAATTTGACTATCTGACCAAGCCTTGTGAATTATGCAATGCATCGACTGTAAAACATTTATACCTCCATATTTAAGCATGCTTACTAAATAACTTAAGGAATTCACAACGTACAATAGAATATAAATTAAATTAAACTTTAATAAAAGTTTCTAATATTTCGGCAACGTCACGTTGCCATTTTCACAGGAACTTACGATAAAAATCATGCACAGAGGCACTATACACAGTAAATGAGGACGAAGCGAGGAAGCTATTGTTTCTCCTAAAAGTCCTGATGGTGCCCCCTAGCAGGCTATATAGGTATTCTTGATTGTTGGGCTCAAGGTCTTCTGATGTATGTCTCCCAAATTTGGGGCAGTCTCATGCAACCAAATTTGTTGTGGTTTGGCATGTTTCTTAGTGCTGAGGCTGATTCCATGAAGTCTTTCAAATTTGAATTTGCTACAGTGTATTACTGTAGTTTCTTCCATATTCTGTGGCATGTATCCAGAGAATGGTCTGGAAGACCAGAGTGGCTATATTGGTGAAATCGGATGTGGTCCTTGTGTTCTGAAATTCTGGTATTCGCTGTCCTGCCTGTTTGGCCAAAGTAGGACAGCTTACAGCTACAAGGGACCAGGTAGGTCTAGAGGAAGTGGCTGGTCTTTGGCGGAGCAGATAAGGGACTCCAATTTTCTATATGGTCTGTAACAAGAGATCAAGTTATGTTTTTCTAAGATTTTGGTAATTTTTTCCGAGGTGCCTCGGATGTAGGGAATGGTGATGGATTTAGAGTAATCCTTGTTGTGAAAGAGTGTTGTGGTTTATTAGTTTCAATATTTTTTTTCAGATTTTTTCTGGGGATGGGCAGCCATTGGCTGAGTAAGTGTCGAGGATTTGGTTTAGTTCAGTGGTTAGGGCATTTTCATTTGAACAGATTAGTTTAGCCCTGTTGCATAGTGTCTTAACTCCATATTGTTGTGAAAAGGGGTGGTGGGATTGTTGGTGGATGTATCTGCCTGTATGGGTGGGTTTTCTATAAACTGAGAAAACAAGGTTCCATCAGGTTGGCGAGTGACTAGTGTATGTCTAGGAAGGGGAAGCGATTGTTTTCCTCTTTTCCAGAGCGAACGTGATTCTGGGGTGTTGGTAGTATGAAAGACTTTTGAACTTAAGGAATTCACAACGTACAATACAAGTTTAATATAAATTAAATTAAACTTTAATAAATATTTCCAATATTTCGGTTGCCTGAGACTTCCCCAAATTTGAGAGACATACATCAAAAGACCTTTAGCCCAACGACCAAGAATACCTACATAGCCTTCTATGGGGCACCATCAGGACTTTTAGGAGAAACAATAGTTTCCTCACTTTGTCCTCATTTACTATGTGTAGTGCCTGCATGCGCGTGCCTTTATCATACGTTCCTATGAAGATGGCAACGTGACGTTGCCGAAATATTAAAGTTTAATTTAATTTATATTCTACTGCACGTTGTGAATTCCTTAAGTTATTTAGTAAGCATGTATAACCAATGTATAAGCCTTCCTATGAGAATTACTATTATCCATGGAGATTCCATCGCACGCAAAGCCCACCAATATGATAAAATGAAGCTGAAGCTATCAAGACAACTGAATCATCTGACCTTCCTAAAACGCTGCCAGGATAATCAGTTAATCTCAAATTATGTTAAATTCAAGCACCATTTCTTTTCACAAAAGGCTCTTCGAATTTATAACTGCACCAGCCAATCGCTGCTATGAGAACAAATTGTCACCACGCACGTTCTCCTAGGTGACGCAAACTTAGCTATTCGGGCACTTGAAGAAGAGCTTTCCAGCACATTAAATCACAAGCTTTGGTTAATTTTATACGACGTCTCGTGCATTGCTGCGGATAAAGAATTTGAATCAACATATCAAGAAATTTGAGAAATTAAAAAAAGAACTCGTCCTCCGAACCTAAACTTCCAACAAACACTGTGGTCAACCTTTCTTCAGTTAATTTGAAGCCTGAGCACTCAACACGCTTTCACATGGCCCCAACTTCGCCACTGCTCCCAGAAAAATACCGGCTGAGGACATAATGATCCAAATTGAATGCGGGATCTGCCATCTTCCATACCACATCGCCAACAATATTAGACTACATGTAGTTTGTGTTCTCACCAAAACAAGACCACCAAAAACCAGCATATCCAATAATGAATATAAAGCTCTGCAGGAAATGAAGAAAAACAAAGAAACAGTAATCACCAAAGCGGATAAGTGAAACGCCACAGTAATACTTAACCAAACGGACTACACAGGTAAGCTTATGGCTCTATTATTAGATAGGTCTACTTACCTCCCTACAGAATACAATCCCACCAACTCACAAATTAGAAAACTCCAAAGGCTCCTTAAGAAGGTCACTTCTTGGCTTGTAGAAGTTACTAACAAATTAAAACCGTTCAACTCCATACCCCCCCACGCATATATGGACTCACAAAAATGCATAAAGAAAATGTGCCATTACGTTCCATAATGGATGGCATTGATTCCCTCACATACAGATTAGCTAAACATTTGGCCAAAGCGTTCACACACTATACTGGAAACACACCATCATACATAAAAAACTCAGCCCACTTCAAAGCCAGCATAAAAAACCTTACACTCCAACATACTGACATAATGATCAGTTTTGACGTCTCCTCCTTATTCACAAATGTCCTACTCAAGGAAATCTTAGAGTTAATCCAAGCTAAATTTCCTCCTGATATCTCAGTCCTATTTCAGTTCACAATGAACTCAGGCTATTTCGTTCGGCAAGGAAAACTCTACAAACAAATAGAGGGGACAGCCATGGGTTCACCACTCTCCCCTCCCTTGGCCAACTTCTTTATGGAGACTTTTCAAGAGAAAGCCTTAAACTCTACCTACAAAAACCAACCACATGGCTTTGCTACGTTGATGATGTGTGCGCTATTTGGCCACATGGCTCCGACACACTCCTCTCCTTCTTAACACACTTAAACAACCAACACCCCATAATCAAGTTCACCCTGGAAAAAGAGGAAAGCAATCGCCTCCCATTCCTAGACACACTAGTCACCCGACAACCTGATGGAACCTTTGTTTTCTCAGTTTATAGAAAACCCACCCATACAGGCAGATACATCCACCAACAATCCCCACACACACACACAACAATATGGAGTTAAGACACTATACAACAGGGCTAAACTAATCTGTTCAAATGACAATGCCCTAACCACTGAACTAAACCACATCTTCGACACTTTCTCAGCCAACAGCTACCCTCCAAAAAAAATATTGAAACCAATAAACCAACCCCCCCCACAACAAGGATTACTCTAAATCCATCACCATTCCCTACATCCGAGGCACCTCGGAAAAAATTACCAAAATCTTAAAAAAACATGACTTAACCTCTTGTTACAGACCATATAGAAAATTGGCGTCCCTTATCTGCTCCACCAAAGACCAACCACTTCCCCTAGACCTACCTGGTGTATACCAGGTCCCTTGCAGCTGTAAGCTGTCCTACTTTGGCCAAACAAGCAAGACAGCGAATATCAGAATCTCAGAACACAAGGACTACATCCGATTTCACCAGGACAGCCACTCTGGTCTTGTAGACCATTCTCTGGATACATGCCACAGAATACGGTGGAAGAAAGCTACAGTAATACACCATAGCAAATTCAAATTTGAAAGACTTTTCATGGAATCAGCCTCAGCCCTAAGAAACATGCCAAATCTCAACAAATTTGGTTGCATGAGGCTGCCCCAAATTTGGGAGACATACATCAGAAGACATTCAGCCCAATGGCCAAGAATACCTACATAGCCTGCTAGGGGGTCACCATCAGGACTTTTAGGAGAAACAATAGCTTCCTCGCTTCGTCCTCATTTACTGTGTATAGTGCCTCCGTGCACATGTCTTTATCCTAAGTTCCTGTGAAGATGGCAACGTGACGTTGCCGAAATATTGGAAACTTTTATTAAAGTTTAATTTAATTTATATTCTATTGTACGTTGTGAATTCCTTAAGTTATTTAGCATGCATGTATAACCAACGTATAAGCCTTCCTACGAGAATTCATATTTGAGCATATCTGGTCAAATATAACTTACTCCATGATGCCTTTCTGCATTTCAAGTTTTTGATGGCTTTTTCTAGCTCAAGTATTGATATGTACCTCCCTCACTCTTTGCATTCCTCTTGAAAATGTTTTAGTATGGTTCTGTCACTGCCTGTTTTATTTGTCTTTCAAAGTAATTACTCCAGACACCTAGGATATCCTTATCTTCAGTTTCATGTCATCTTTACCATCTCTGATTCCTTTTACAGTGCTCCTCCATTTCTAAGCTTTGTCAATAACCTCCAGAACATTTTGCCACCTTCCTGATATTCATTTTCTATATTCTTACCAAAGTCTTCACATTACTTTTGTTTAGATACTTTTACACATAGCTTAGTTACTCTTATATTTTTCTCTGTATTCTTTTAGGACATCTGCTAACTTATTTGCTAGAAACTTTTAGTATGCTTTCTTCTTTTTCGGAATTGCTTCTTTAATTTCTCATGTCCATCATGGGGTTCTTATTTGCCTGTCCTTATAAGACAACTTTATGACATACTTCCTTAGCTGAATTAATCAATATCTTATTCAGTGTTTGTCAGTGAGACTCCATGGTTCTTGTTTGATTCTTGTTTTCAAACATTCTTCAATAATGTTGTATAGTTGTCTACAGTTAACAACTATACAAGCATTATATAGTAAAGTTTGTATACTTGTCTACAGTTTACCTGTAAGAGCTGTTCTACGTTAATTCTTTTTAAAACTTTCTTGCACAATGTTCTTTTCAATGTAATAACCATTTTTATCCTGCTTAGCATTAAGTAATGGTCAGTTTTGATTTCAAATCCACTTTTTGTATCTTGAACCATCATGAAGATATCACTATCAACAAGGATATAGTCAATGAGGCTCTTATTTCTTGGGTCCTCTCTCCATGTGAACTTGTGCACATCTTTATGCTAGAACATGGCGTTAGTAATGACTAGTCCATGTCCTGAAATTTTCCTAAAATGTTTCTATATACCTAGTGGGATTCATGTCCTACTGTGCTGGTTACATCTCCTACAAGTACGGCTTTTTCTTTACATCAACTTCTTGTTCTAATAACTGAAAATATTCTTCCACTTCTTCCTTTGAAGAACCTTCTGTGGAATCATAAGCACAAACAAGTTTCATTGTCCATTTCACCATTTTCAAGTGTGCCCATATAGCTCTATTTGAAACTGCCTTTCAATCAAGAAGTTTATCTTCATGTTTGGTGTTGAATGCTACTGCTACTCTTTCCTTGTTCATTATATCCTAAGTATAACATCTTATAATTATTATTTAGTAAACTCTCACCTGTTTTTGCCTTCTTTGTCTCAGTAATGCAAATTATGTCCATGTGGTACTTTCCTATTCTTCTGCAAGTTCAATTTCCTCTCCATTAATACTCCTTTTATCTTCAGTTCATCTGACTTTAGCATTCTTACCAAGTACAGTCGAACGCTGACTGTACTTGATAAGAATGGACTGGTATTTACTGCCCATAAGTCAATAAGTTACTTATCGGTCATCAGTAAGTTTCAGATAAAAACTGGATATTAACTTCTAAACAATCCCCAATAGCATTAATATATGAACTAAACAACAATGCACCATATACTTCAGTGCATCCACCTCTTAGGCTCAACAATTTCTGTTAAATCTGGATCTGGAATCGTGTTAAATGCCTTGCAAAATCCAGAAGTATCATGATGTATTTATTCGCTCTATTGTCACTATTACAGAATATGTATGGACTACCATCACCTTTAACAAAACCATGCTAATCTGTATAGATTCAAAATGTTTCTTTCTATTCACTTCTTGATGTGTGTGTGTCCTTAACTAGCTTCCACAACACCATAATGAAACACTTCAAGAACTGGTCTATAATGGTTGCTTTGGTCTTAGCCTTGTCTTCTGCAGCTGAGATCAAGACAAGCAATTGAATCAAGTGAACTGGTAATTCTCTTGCACATTCCTTCAGTAACTATGATGATATCCCATGCAATTCCATTTATGTCCAGTTCTTGTAATGCTGCAATAATTCTAACTCATCCACATGTATTCATTTGTCTAGTTTCGCCAGAATATCTAGAAAGCTAATAAAGCTACCTGAACTGTACTATGCTAAGATGATTACTCAAGAATTCAGCTACTATTTCTAGTACATCAGATACTTTCCTAACCTATGGTCACTAAAGTCAGTCCTCCATGATTATTCTTCCTTTTACCTAGCACATAAAAATCTTTAGGACTTCCCTTAGCCTTTCACCTGACTTTTTGTAGTCTCATATTACCTTCCTCACTGTGGCTGTAATCTTCCTAGCCCACTTTTTTATACTGTTCCTGGGCCTAATCATCACCTTTCTCAAAATACTGGATCCACAACACTTTCTTTTTATGCAGCACTTGTTTTAAAATATTATTGAATCGTTAACTCCCAAATGATTTATTCTCCTAACTCTCAGTAGCCTTAGATGTAGATGCATTCAGCTATCCTTTGACTACTCCCATACACTCCTGACTCCTTTGCCATGCAGTTCTCAATATGAGGCACTATTTCAAGTTGCCATCTCACCTTATTAATCACCTGCCTCATAGTTACATACCCCTTCTTAAAGCTTTCAAGATGATTTGTTACCTCCCAACTCAAAACTGCATAACCACTCTCACCAAATGGAGGTATAACAGTCATGTCATTTACAGAGAGAAAGATTCTTGGATTATATTAATGGTTCCAGTATTCTTGAGCCTCAAGTTCCTTCACTTAACACAGGGCTTAAAATAGTTATCGCTCAGTAACTCTATAAATTTTATTTCCCTCACTGTACATGTTTTCTCCTCTCTCCAATCTCCACATAACCATTACTGAAATCACTAATAACAACAGTTTTGCATCCATGGGATTTCATGTCCATACAATTTGGTCCTTCAGATGATCCAGATCCACAGCATCATTCAACTGCATATTCTAAGTTAATATTACGGAATTCAATTATGGTAGAAATAAATCTTTATTAATAGCAAAATATCGGGTCTGGTTCCAAGATCATTCTCAATGTGAACAGTTAAAGAGACAAAATACAACAGAATAGCTATTGTTATAGCATGTGATGTAATATCCATTGCAAAAGGAGAGTTCAATCTGTAATTTAGAATTCAAGGAAATGGCACTGAAATTATTATTGATTAATTAATTAATTAAACGCAATCAGAAAGAACTGAGAAAGTTTAAGAAAGTCATTTCTGTTCAGGTTAGGATGATCACTATTCACTTCCCAAACTTTATTTATATAATCTTTATAACAACTGGCTGTTCTGCAGTAAAACTTTATTCCAAAGAATCATATCTTATGGATGTGTGTGAGTGACAAAGACTTATCAGAATCACAGAGTTGGATGTAATCCTAATCTGTAAGAAATCTCTAAACTCCTGAATAAGGCAGAGAGAGAGAGAGAGAGAGAGAGAGAGAGAAGGGTATTTGTAGGAATGATTTTAGTTTGTGAAACAGATGGAAAGAAATTGAAAGTTAATCCGGCACAGAAGTGTGGTAAGCTTCTTGGATTCTAAAAATTTCCTATGAAGAAGTAATCAGATGACAGCTAAAAATATCAACTACAATGGTACCTTGGTTTGCGAGCATAATTTGTTCTGGAAACGTGCTTGTAATCCAAAGCACTCGTATATCAAAGCTAATTTCCCCATAAGAAATAATGGAAACTCAGATGATTCGTTCCAAAACTCAAAAATATTCATATAAAAATGATTAACACAAAATACATATACCTCATATATGAATACCTTTTTATATTTTTATTATTTAAATATAATATACATAAAGTAATTGAATTTATTAATTACTGTACATTACAATTACATATTACAGTAATTCTATTGGGTAGGACGACTTTCATTGTCACTAACGGAATCACTGCTATCTGTTGACTCTTTTTCTTTTTGTGCGACTTTAACAAGGAACCTATCCAATGACACTTGCTTTTGCCTCCTTTTGAGGATTTCACGGAAATATGACATTGCAGATTCATCTATTTAACAACAATGCAATGTTGTTAAATAGATGAATACGGGTGGTACTTTGCTACAAAATTATGCACTGTTTCCCACATTTTACACACCTCCCTAATCTCATTTGAAGAGAGGGATGTCTCAGTCTTTTCCTCCTCAGACAAGATAACCTCTTGCTGTTGCTTGCAGTGCAGATCCATCAGTTCATCAGTGGTAAACTCCTGGCCATGTTCCTCCACCAGCTCTTGAATGTCGTTCTCATTCACCTCCAGTTCCATGGTCTTCCCCAAGGACACAATTTCATCGACAACTGGCAGCTCCTGCTCATGAGCAAACCCCTCGACGCAATCAGACCACAGTTTTCTCCAAGCAGAATTAAGGGTTCTCTTGGTGACGCCATCCCAGGCTTTATCGATGATCTTGACGCAGTTTACGGTGTGGAAATGATCTTTCCTAAACTCTCGGAGGATAAGGTTAGTTCCTTCGGTCACCCCAAAGCATCGCTGAAATAGTTCCTTGGTGTAAAGCTTTTTAAAGTTCGAAATGACCTGCTGATCCATGGGCTGGAGTAATGGAGTAGTGTTGGGAGGAAGGAGCCTGACCTTAATGAACTCTAATTCTTCCAGTGAGTCATCCTCATGGCCTAGAGGATGAACAGGAGCATTATCCATAACCAGCAAGACTTTCAGTGGCAATTTTTTTTCTAAAAGATATTTCTTCACTGCAGGACTGAAGACCTCGTTAATCCACTCAACGAACAAGATACGAGTGACCCAAGCCTTGCTGTTGGACCTCCACATAGCGTTTAACTGGCTCTTCTGCACCTTGCATTTCTTGAAGGCTCGTGGATTCTCAGAATGATACACGAGCAGGGGCTTGACTTTGAAATCACCGCTTGCATTAGCACACAGCAAGAGGGTGAGACGGTCTTTCATGGGCTTGTGACCGAGCATTGCATTCTCTTCTGCTGTAATGTAGGTCCTCTTTGGCATCTTTTTCCAAAAAAGCCCCATCTCATCGCAATTAAAAACTTGCTGCAGCAGGTAACACTCAGAAACCATGAGCTTCTGGAACTCTGCAACGAACGCCTCAGCTGCCTTTGTGTCTGAACTTGCAGCCTCACTGTGCCTCACAACACTATTGATGCCACTTCTCCTCTTAAAGTTATCAAACTATCCCCTGCTCGCCTTCAAGCCTTCTTTGTTTTCTGTAGACGTACCTGGCAGTTTACTTACAAGGTCGGCGTACAAGGCCTTTGCCTTCTCACAGATCAAGTTCTCGGTCACAGTATCACCTGCTAGTTGCTTCTTGTTTATCCAAACCAAAAGCAACTTTTCTACATCTTCCAGAATACGTGGCCATTGTGTTGATACTCTCGTGACTCCTTTTGCTACATCTAGTCCCCTTAGTTCTTCAATACTGTGCCAATCGTTGACGTAGACTTCTTATAAAATCTTGCGATGGTGGCCACTTTCATACCTTGTTCGTGTTTCCTGATGATTTCCTCCTTAACTTCCACCGTAATCATCTCCTTCTTCTTACCGCCTTCCTTTTCAATCCTTTTCTTCATTGGGGCCATTGTTGTATAGTTAATAAAGAACAGTCACTACATTTGGACACAAAATAAAAAAATGCTTTTCGCACACACACGTGGTCACAACGCTAGCATGAATGTTGACTATACGAATGAGGTATGCTGACTGAGACCAAGCATGCAAAACGATTACCCACAATCCTGAGCGGCTTGTGATCACGTGACGCTCGGCAGACAAAATGTATAGGTGATACTCACATTGCAAGACCTCGCTCATTTATCAAGTTAAAATTTATTAAAAATTTTTGCTCGTCTTGCAAAACACTCGCAGACCAAGTTACTTGCAATCCAAGGTACCGCTGTACTTTGGTGATAATTTTGGGACTGCAGCCATTGGAGGTGAAAGTAACTAACAAAACAGTTCTGCTTTCAGAAATATCAGTAGTGCACAATGCACTATGATTTTGATGATGCTTGACTTGTGGGATGGAAGATAAGAAACAGCATTAAGGGTAGAAGGCACCCAAGAAGTTGGGATGAATTTCTGATTAGATGACTGGGCATAAAAGGGACACGTACTTGTTTTCTTTCTGAATAACAAACAGTGCTAAACAGTATCCAATAGCCAAAAACACTGTCAGTTATGGATCAGATCATCCAAGAGGAGATTTTTGTCTTCTAATTTTAATTTTCTGAAGAACAAATAGATCTCAGATAGAAAAGACTTCCAAACTGCAAAAATGTCGACATAACAAAGCCATTATGCACCACTATATCATAGGGTGGTGAATGATTGGATCGGTTGCCATTGGATGTTATGAGTGCAAGCAGTGTGAATGAATTCAAGAATAAGTATGATAGCTGGTGTGTGTGGGTGTGTAGTATGTGGCCTCCCTCGATAAGTCCCTGACTCCCTGGAGGTCTCTCTTAATAATAATAATAATAATATAGAGGGCTTGAGAGAAAGTGTAAAGTATATGCTGTTCTAAATATAGTTGTCCAAGATGGGAGAAATAAGTGAACCCATAGCAGTATCTTCAACTTTTTCATAAAATTTATTTTGGCAGGAAAAGTATCCTGCATTTATAGTGAAGTCAAATAATTTTACAATCTGGTGAATATCTCTGCATAATAACTAACATCTGTAAAAGGGATGTTTGTCAAGAGAGAAACTATATTAACACTTATTAAATTATCTGCTGGCAGATAACTTAATAAGTGTTAATATATGTCCAGAAATCTTGTTCTTCAAATTTTTTGAATTTTTAAAATGATGGAGTAAAGAGAGAACTTTTGAATGTTTAGTAAGTTTGTATACTGGACTTCAAACAAAACTACAATAGGGTCATAAAGAAACATTTTCTTTATAGATCTTCAGGAGACAACAATCTCAGAGCTCAAACATGATGAACTCATGTCATGTTTATTGTATCTTCATTCCCAGATCAGATTTTGAGATCACCGAGAAGGAATGTAGTTTATTGACATGGGATTTTGTAGGCCACCCCCAGAGACACAGCGATAAGGAAGAATAATCACATAATGAAATATTGAGCTTCATAAAATGACTGTTTTTGTCCTGGATGACTACAGAACGACCACCATATCTTACTATAATTAAATTTTATTACATTTAAGAGAAGGATATAGCCAAAAATTAATTTTAAGTCTGTACCTCTTTCCAGCCTAAGTAGAAAAACAAAATAAAATCAGTTTCAAATTGGACTATTTTTGCAAGAGGATACAGAGCCTTTAACAGTATTAAACATGAAATACACAATGGGAAAGATTTTTGGAGCTATGCCAAAATCTAACCCTTTAGACAGTGATGAAATTTCATCATTCGTTAATGGCATGCCCAAAATATTAATAACAATTTATGCTTTACACAGGAGCCAATTTTTATTAGAAAGATTATATAGAAAAAACTGTGAAGTGAGTATTAATCATGCTAATCTGAACAGAAATGACTCTCTTAAAACTTTCCCAGCTGGTAAATTATCTTAGTCAATACCATCACGACATGTTCATAATAATTCAAATGTCCTTTTCTTGAATCATAAGTCCCAGATCAAATTCTCCTTTTATTATAAATATTATATCATGTGTTATATATATTATATTACATCATAATTTTCAACAGTTATTGCTATTGAATTTTATCTCTTCAGTGTTCCCATTGAGAATGGTCTTAAAACTAGAACAAAAATTTTGCTCTTAATAAATATTTATTTCCAACATAATTAAATTTTGTAATTTATTTACTTAGAACATGTATTCCTCTTATGTTTCTATATTTCATAGTACTTAACTACATTTGTCCAGTTAACTTGTGTATGCTTTACACACGTTAACGGGACACACCAAACAATCAAAAAAATTTTACCAACTGCCTGTATTACCTAATAAACTGAGATATCTAAGCTGGTTAAATATAATTCTTCTGAAACCATCAGTGATACTCCACTATCTTCCTATCCTGGAATACAGAGTAACCATCACATTCTATTGCTGTAAGGATATCCCCTCTTCCATTAACCAGTTCTTAATAATGCCAACAACTTTTGTCTTGCACTTTCTAATGCTAAGAACCCATCTCTTTTATTCTGTTATTATTTGGTGCATATACATTATAAATAACAACAGAAATAGTATACAGTCATGCACTGAAGCTAATTTTACATTAAATCATTACCATTAAATTAATTAAATCACACTCTACTAAACAATTTGCAATTTAAGAATAAGATATGTGTGCACTTGTAAATGTTAAAAACTGCATTTCCCTTTATCGTATACATTCGCAAGACAACAAAACTCAAAATTGCAGTCATGTTATATTCTTATTATTCTTGATTATCATTATTAAATGTTCATGTATACATTTGAGGATACATTTGGTATAGCAGCTGAGGATGCTATACCAAATATCCTAATTCAATACAATTAAGATTTCATGCCTAGTTATCAATCAACAACTTTCTCCCTAATTGGTGTCTATTTCACAAGCCAAACCCAATATGATCGCACTCTTATATTTTGATGCTCTAAAGTACTCAACTGTACCAATCGATCATAAGATTATTTGCTTAAACCACAAATCTGGTCTTGGCAATTATTATCAAAACTCTGCTAGAAATCTATTAATTTTCTTTCCAAGTATTTTTAGGAACACATATCAATACCTGAAGCAGAAAAAGCCATAAAAAACCTAAAATGGGAGAAGGCAACTGGAGTAGACGATATTCGACCAGAAAAGCTAAAGTATGGAGATATAAAAATCTTAGAGTGACTGCATTGTATAATGCAGAAGGTAAAATGCAATTAGTGCAATGGAACTAACTGAACAGAGATTCTTCTTTCTTGTGCCTCTCATTGTTTGCATTTGCACTTTTCGTGTTATTATTTTGTATGCTATAGTTTAAGTATGATTCTTGCTGATCCTTTATGTCTTGTCCTCTGTGTATGATTTTCTGTAATTCATTCTGTTTCGCACTGGTTCCTTTATTTTCATTCCTGCTGTTATCTGTGTTTACTCAATTCAGCTATTATCTCCTCTCCTTTATTTTGTATTTTAATACAAAATGCCAATAGTTTTAAGAAAATCCCTGAACATTACTATTACTCTCAACAGCGTGTTTTGTGATATCATTTCTGAGGAAATTCAGTTTGCTATCAAAAAAATTTTGCTTTTACTGTTTGAAGTAATGGCTTAAAGGGGCAATGGCTCTATGGAACTATAATGGATAAACAGAACTATTTGCTAGAGTAAATTTTCTGGAGTCTTATACTTTGTCTGAAGAATACTGAGTAATGGCCTAATAGTTATGTTTTTGCTAGTTTCTGTATTGAATACATTTGGTGGTATGATATTTGGTGTTGTGATAATAAGGAATGTTAAGGAATATACATGAAAAATGTATGGAATATAATATAGAATTATACAATTTATATACTGATTTTAAACAAAGATAAAAGATTTTAGGTTTTTTATGGCTTTTTCTGCTTCAGGTATTGATAAAATAAATAGACAAAAATGATTAATAATCTTAAAAGATTGGAAATCCCATAAAATTTGGTTAGAATGATTGAAATAACACTAGAAGGATCTAAAGCAAAAATTAAAATGCCAATATTTGGTGTTGTGATAATAAGGAATGTTAAGGAATATACATGAAAAATGTATGGAATATAATATAGAATTATACAATTTATATACTGATTTTAAACAAACTTTTGATAAAATAAATAGACAAAAATGATTAATAATCTTAAAAGATTGGAAATCCCATAAAATTTGGTTAGAATGATTGAAATAACACTAGAAGGATCTAAAGCAAAAATTAAAATGCAAGGTGAGTTAACAGAAGCATTCAAAATAAGTTCTAGAGCGAAACAGGAGATGCATTGTCTGCAAGTTTCTTTAATTTGACACTTGCATATATAATAAGACTCAATTTAAGAGGCTATATTAATAATAAATCTGTACAGATTTGTGCATATGAAGATGATATTGCAATAATTAGTCATACGAAGAAGGATTTTTAAAGTAAGGTCAAAGAATTAGATTTAAATGCAAAAGAAGTTGGTTTACAAATTAATGAGCAAAAAACTAAATATATGCAATATGGAAGTAATGGAAATAGAATAACCTCAAAATGTAGTATAGATAGCTATAATTTTGAATCAGTAAATCATTTTAATTATCTAGGATCCCTAATAACAATAATGAATAACACAGCTGAAGAAATAAATAATAGAATAATAGCTGGAAATAAATGCTATCACATGCATAAAGGATTACTGGTAGTAAAGCTCTAGATAAGAATTCTGAACTAAAAATTTATAAATCAATTATTAGACACTAGTAATAACATATGGATGTAATTCATGGATTTTATCCCAAAAATAAGAGAACAGGTTAAGGATTTTTGAAAGGAAAATAATGAGAAAAATTTATGGACCAATTAAAGAGAAGAATGACAATTGGAGAATAAGAACAAATAGTGAAATTAACAAATTAATAAATGGAAAAGATATTGTTAGATTTATTAAGGCACAAAGAATAGCATGGATAGGCCATTTAGAAAGGATGGAAGAAAGTAGAGGAGTTAACTGGACAAAGAAAAAAGAGGAAGACCTAAAAAGAGATGGTTAGATGAGGTTGAGAAAGAACTCGGAATTCTTTAAGTTAAGAATTGGAAAGTACTGCATTGAACAGAGCAGAATGGAAATATATTGTGAAACAAGCCAAATCCTATAAAGGGTTGTAGAGCTAAAAGAAAAAAAAAAGATATTTGGTGTTGGAATCATGGCTTTTGGGGGACTGGAGTTCCACATAACATCTTGCTAGAGTTACATCAATGAGGCCATCATTTTAAGATTTGAATAATTTATTAGCAACTCACAGACGTCTTTGAATTCTTGTTTGTGCAAAGTTTTGGTACAATGTAAAGACTGTAAAGGTACCTCTGCAGTCAATTCTATGACATGCATCAAGTGGATGTTCAGAAAGGCTCGATTTCCAATAATCAAGGAATTTGATATAGCAAAATAATCATGGCAGGTTATATTGATGATGATATATGAGCAACGCTACTATCAAGTGAAGATAAGGATGATGCGGTGATGCGAGCTGTTGAAAAAAAATAAGTATTAGTAGTAACAAAAGACATTATTGTATTTTATTTTTTTTTGCCAATACTGGTTTTTAAGTTTGCACTATTCAAATTTGCGATTTTTTTTTTTTTTTTTTGTTGTTGTTTGTATGACTGTCTGGTATTTTTTTAGAATTTTATTGTCTCAGTATAGTATCCAAATGTATCGATGGTATTCAACATGGCAACCAACAGTTTTACTAGCATCATTTAAAAACTACATTATTTGCAGCATGGTTGATCATTTTGTAGGTAGCTATGAAAGATATGCATCCTATTGTTTAAAAATGTAGCAGGTGCAAGAAGGGAATGTATACGTGTGCATGAAATGTAGGCAGTGGGAGGCACAGAAAGATAAGTATCTCGATCTCAAGATTTAGTGGTAGTGGAAATAGTGCTTCAGAAACAAGTAAAATTCAATTTGTAGATACTAGTAGTGTATTGGAGGGTGGAGAGAATGTTAAAGATGTACATATGGATTTAATCTTGGAAAGTTTAGCAGAGATGGTTTGTCTGAAGGCCATAATTGTGTATGTGTGTGAATGCCAATTGAAAGCAGGATGTGTGGAAACAGAACTGCTGAAAAAGGAGAAGGAAGGCATAAAGACTGAGCTGAGGAGATTGAATGAAGATATCAGTAGGAGGATGGAGAGGTTGGCTAGTGTGAAAGGAATTAGAGTAGGTGTAAGAGAATGGCATCAGAATGCAAAGGATGGAAGAGACAAGGGAAGAAAGGGAATTGCAGAAAGTGAAGAGATAGAGAAGTAGGAGAGAGAGGGAGAGATTTGAAGCTGTCAGTCAGGAATGCCGGTGAGAGAAGGATGAATGAATCTGTTCAGTGTGTCATGTATGGAGATTCAATGATTCAGGGTGTGTAGAGTAGAGTGCCATATGAGTGCCTGCCTAGTGGAACAACAGAGTATGTCAATGACAGTAAAGAGGAGTGAAAATGTAGTGGAGATGATAGTAATGTTTGGGAAAAATGATCTAAGAGGTAGCGTGAATCCTGTAGCACGACGAGATTTGAGGTCAACAATAGTGCAGCAGAAATGTGTCCACACCCCAGTATGATAACATGGAATGGAGGCGAAGAGTGATAATGAATAAAACAACAGCAACAATGCGTAGAAAAAGAGGTATGGAATGTGTGTGTGTGTGTGTGTGTGTGTGTGTGTGTGTGTGTGTGTGTGTGTGTGTGTGTGTGTGTGTGTGTGTGTGTGTGTGTGTGAGAGAGAGAGAGAGAGAGAGAGAGAGAGAGAGAGAGAGAGAGAGAGAGAAGAGAGCTGTATGTAAGAAATGAATTATATTTGAATGCAGAACAATCCAGGTATTTGGAAAGTGTTGTTTTCTGGGCAAGTGAGTGTGTCTGGGCAGGGAAACTAGAACCACATAGGTCATATATTGCAGGAAACACCTCATGCAAAATCAGTGGATTAAAAAATGAGAGGGAGTACACTATATTACAGAGCCAGGTGGAGAAATGATGGTTATAAGAACACAGGCAATACACTAGTTTTTCTGTATACAAATGCTAGGAGCATCAGGAATAAAGGAAATGAGTTTGTGGCATTGATTGACTCTGTCTCTAAAAAGGTTGTTGGTATCAGTGAAACTTGGTTAACTGACAAGGATGTTTGAACAAGGACAGACATTAAAGCATTTTTAGCATATAGCATATAGGCAGGACAGGGAGGGGAAAATGTGGTAGTGTAGTGTTACTCATGATATGAGATCAACTGCCCTCTCAGGGTGAAAATCTCAGTGAAAATAACACTAATGGCTTTGAGATTACATATGGTGTGAGATGTTTATCAGACAAGTTATTCAGTTAGATGTTGCTACAGACTAGGTAATATAGATGGCAATGAGCAGGAAATGTTCAGGCAAATTAGTTTGGCATATGCAAAGCAAGAAATCATTATAGGAGATCTCACCAATGGGGATATAAACTGGACAGAAGAGACAGTATGCAGTAATAAGAGAACTGAATTTTTGGATTTCTTTAAGTGACAACTGTCTTAGGAAGCATATGGTGAAGGGAACATGAGGATCAAGAGTTTTTGATTTGATCATAGAATCATAGGATCCAATTGGAAAAGAAATGACATAATTTGTTCCTTGCTGGTGAGAGTGACCATGTAGTCTTGACTTGGAGGATGAAAAGGCATGTGAGGTATCAAAATAGAAAGAATTTATGTGAATTGTAAGGCAGGTGACTATCATAGACTTAGAAAACAGGTTGATGCAGTACAATGGATGAAAGAATTTGAAGGACAAGGAGTCATTATGCATGGGAGATACTTAAAAAAAAGTTGACAGCGATGGCAGATTGTATACCTCGAGTGAACAAGATAAAGAATTTGGAGTCAAATAGGTGACAAAAGAAATAAAAGGGAGATTGCAGAAGAAAAAGAGATTATGAGAGATGTATAAAGAGAGTGATGGAGAACAGTTACACGAGAAAAAGATTCAGGCTAGCAAAGTGACTGATATTATAAGGACAAAAAAAATTTGAGTATGAGAGGAGATCGGCACTGCAATCCATGGAGAATCCCAAGGAGATTTTTCAGTATGTGGCTAGTAGGAGGAAAAATGATAGCAGACGGATTACCTTGCTGGATGAACATGGGAATCAGGTTACCAAAGCAGATTACATAGTTGAGATATTAATGATCACTTTATTAGTGTTCCATCCTGGTACTACAGGATTTATTTCTAGAAGGATAATGAATGGTGAAATGCTACCATGAACAGGATATATTCCAAATACTAAATAAGCTAAAAGTCAATAAGGCAGGAAGATAGGATGGAATTTCACCACCTGTTTTAAGAGAAACAGGTAGTGAAATTCCATCATATGGAACTGAATGTCCATTAACTTGGATATTTAATGAAAGTCTTGCAATGGGATAAGATTCATGGAAAGTGGAAGGAGGGTAAGACAGTACCATCACATAAGGGTGGTGGCAGAATGGATGTATCAAACTATAGGCCTGTTTGAATATCTTCTGTACTTGTTAAGATTTTGGAGATATTGGTAAGAACTTGTAAACAAGATTGGACAGATGAAGGAAATATTTATGCAGGAAAGCATGGATTTGTTAAATGATGCTCTTGTTTCAGAAACTGCTTACCTTTTAGAACAGAGTAACAAGAGCATTCATTGGATGAACGCACACACCATCATTTTTTTTTCGATTTTTCCAAGGCATTTGACAGGGTGCCACGTGACAGGTTGATTTTTAAGCCGCATCATATAGGTTTGGATATCAGATTAGTGGACTGGTATATGGGGGAGAAGAATCAGGGACTAATGTTGGAAGTTTATTTTACACTTGGTTAGACTATAATAAATTTGGTTTAATCCTTTATCCAAGTATAAGCAAACAGAGTTTGTGCCTGAAGATTCTTCAGGACTGAGGCAATTAGTAGTAAAGGTGGACCAAGCTTTCATCACTCCTTGTCTCAGTATCTCCCACAATGCAAAGCACAACTCCTTAGGAACATGTATAATGCTTTCATTAAGGGAAGGGCCACTACCTAGACCGGTTTCAATCTTTATTGAGGTCTCATCAGTGGGAGCCAGACCCAGAAGTGGTGATACTAAGACAGAAGCAATGGAGAGGTCATATTTACTTATATGAGTTGCCAAAAGGTGTACCACCTTATTATTAAATTACTTTCAATTTAGAGAAAGATGTTGGAAGTTTATTTTCAATTTGGTTAGACTATAATAAATTTAGTTTAATCCTTTATCCAAGTGTAAGCAAACAAGGTTTGTGCCTGAAGTATCTTCAGGACTGAGTAAAGGTGGACCAAACTCTCATCACTCCTTTTCTCAGTATCTGCCATATGCAAAGCACATCTCCTTGCAGACATGTATAATGCTATGCATTAAGGGAAGAACCACTACCCAGTTTTTTAACAATAAGTGGTACACCTTTTAGCAACTCATATAAGTAAATATCACCTCTCCATTGCTTCTGCCTTAGTATCACCACTTCTGGGTCTGGCTCCCACTGATGAGACCTTAATAAAGGTTGAAATCGGTCTGGGTAGTGGCCCGTCCCTTAATGCATAGCATTATACATGTCCGTAAGGAGATGTGCTTTGTATTATGGGAGATACTGAGACAAGGAGTGATGAGAACTTGATCCACCTTTACTACAAGTTGCCTCAGTCCTGAAGATACTTCAGGCGCAAACTTTATTTGCTTACACTTGGATAAAGGATTAAACTAAATTTATTATAATCGACCAAGTGGAAAATAAACTTCCAAATTCTTTCTCTAAATCCAGAGTAATTTAATAACAAGGTGGCACTTTTGGCAAGTCGTGTAAGTAAATATGACCTCTCCATTGCTTATGCCTTAGTATCACCACTTCTGGGTCTGGCTCCCACTGATGAGATCTCGATAAAGGTTTAAAACGGTCTGGGTAGTGGCCCTTCCCTTATTGCATAGCATTATACATCTCTGTAAGATGTGCTTTGCATTATGGGAGATACTGAGACAAGGAGTGATGAGAGCTTGGTCCACCTTTACTATAAGTTGCCTCAGTCCTGAAAATACTTCAGGGACAAACTTTGTTTGCTTACACTTGGATAAAGGATTATACTAAATTTATCATATCAGGGAGTAAGAAGGTTACAAATGGAGTTTCGCGGGGTTCAATACTGGGACCATTACTGTTCAAAACTTTATCATCATTAAATTCCTGCCAGTACCCTCAGAGGTGTACAGGATATGACCACATCAAAAATTTACAACTTTACTAACTTCAAATCTAGAATTTTCCTCCAAATCAGTCTGTTGCCTGTCAAGACTCCAGTATTATGCCTATTAATACTCAAAGGGGTATATATATTTTTAGGGCATTATTGGTGAGTACAGAAGGCAATTAAGGTAGAATAAAAGAGGTGGAAAAATTTTGGTACATACCTTTATTGATTCTATGATGTCTTCCACTTCCATGATCTCGCTAAAGGTTGTTTACAAGCGGGGGGGGTTTGCCAAACTTTGCTATTGTTCGCAGGAACCGCTCCATTCCCGGGAATAAAAAAATTTGCTACCGAGCTTCACGTGCACTCATAAAGCAGGCCATACATGACAGATTCAGAAAGAAAAATCAGGCTTATTCATACATCCACAATACGAAACGTAGATTAAAAACCTTATTGTCCCCAAATGAATGGGCAAGTTTCTCCGAGAGAGCACCCAAACACACATCGACGACTACAATCTGTTACCTGAAGCTCGACACACAAAAAAATGGTTTGCCTTAACAGGCACAAAATACATAACATATACTGTTCCCAATCTTTCGGACACCACTGTCCCACAACCCACACTTGACAACTCCATCAAAAACCTGTCAGATCACACCCTCACACCTGACGAAATCATCATCCTGAACAAAGGACTTAACTTCGTGATATCCCCTAAATTTGTACCGAAAAAAGACATCATCATCGAACTCCAAGCGAAACTTGAAAATGACCCAAACAGAGACACAATATTCCAAAAAATAAACAACATTATAAATAGCAAAATAATAGTAAAACCCAACATTACCTCAACTTACATAGAGCCCTATTATCTTTAAGGAAGAACCCTGATATCATGATTATAAAAGCTGACAAAGGAGACACTGTAGTTATCATCAACAAAACCGATTACCACAACAAAATTATGGCCGTCTTAAACGACCAACACACCTACCAAAAAATCGACAATGATCCTACCCCTGACCTCATAAAACAAATCAACAGCACCTTACACATCTTAAAAATCCAAAACAAAATAGATAAAACCACAATGAGACACACAACTCCCCGCACTACACGCACCCCCTATATGTTCGGGAACATCAAAACCCACAAGGACGGATATCCGATACGACCCATAGTCTCCTACAAGAACACTACCACAGCTCCTTTATCTAACTTTGTTGCCAAACTCATCAAACCACTACTAACAACGTCTATCTGTATGATCAAAAATACGGATGACCTATTCTGGAAAATAAATAACATTACTCCATCCCATGATGACATCCTCACCTCATTAGATGCAACTTCATTATACACAAACGTGGATGTCCCCAGGACCTTAGACATCGTGCACACACTACTCATAGAGGACCACACCCTACACACACGCACAAAACTAACACCAATTGACATCATTAGCTTGATCAAACTCACAATATCTGCAAACTTCTTTAATTTCAACAACTCCTTATATGTTCAAATTTTCGGTCTCCCAATGGGTCAAAACATCAGTGGTCATCTAGCAGAATTATTCTTGGCACACATTGAATCACTTCTACTCCACCCCCCCCCCCCCCCCCCGGCATCACCTTCTATGGCAGATACGTAGACGATATTCTATGCATTGGAAAACCCTCACACGTCTCCGTTTTACAAACATCCCTCAACGATTATAGCAACAGATTACATTTCACCATGGAAACAGAACAAATCCATCAATTTCTTAAATCTGACATTAATCAGAAGCCATAACAGAATAGCTACGAAGATATTCCACAAACCCACACATATCGGAAACTACCTCCATTTCAATTCATACCACCCATATTCCGTCAAAAAATCAGTCATCCTATCACAATTTATCAATGCTTACAAATTCTCAACCAACAGCAATTATCTTAACACAGAATTAAAATATTTAACACAAGTTTTCAAAAATCGCAATTACCCTACACATCTAATAAATTACGCGAACAATATGGCAAAATCCCGTCATAACGATAATACAACCAAAACAGACTTCCCGACACATATGGTCATCAAATTGCCATACATCCAGAACACATACAAAGCCTACAAATACATTTTCAAAAACACAGATTACAAGCTAGTATTCACCACGAACCAAAAATTAGCAACTCTCCTAAAACCTAAAAAATCTCTCTCACACAAAGAAATATTCGAACTCCACAACGTTGTCTACAAATTTCCTTGTCAAGAGGATTGTGACGTCACCTACACTGGCTCCACAATTAGGTCCCTATGGGCCAGATTACAAGAGCACTTTAGGGATTGCAATATCCCCATTCCGGAATACCTGAACACAAAAAACATCGCAACACAAAAACCAAAAATAAAACACAGAGTACAGGGAAGACTGAGATTGCAGCTCACGCACTTGAACTAAAACATATCCCTCAAATTGACAAGGCAATAATCATAGACAAACAAGACAACGAAACAATGCTAAGAATATCCGAAACTATCGCCATAAAATGCGATGAAAATTCTATCAACATCCACCGCCCCTACCTAATTTCCGAATGTTGGACGTTCCAGAACCTACAATTTAAGCCACGCCTCCGGCCACGTAGCGACAACTAATGCCCTTATTTGGTGTTACAACTTTGCCCTGACATAGCCCCACACTCATTTCCAAATAAGTTCCGAGGATGGTCACACGACCAAAACGGCTCCAACATCCCGTAAAGTAAAAAACCTGCCCCAGTTGTCACAATAGTCTTCTACCCTTCCCCCCCTCCTTCTGCTCCCCCCACAAAAATGCACCCTAAACCAAATTAATATATGTATACATTTATATATATATATTATTAGTATTAACCCGGGTTATCAAAATCATTTTCCTGTGTGCAACTCCCCCCCCCCACACACACACACTTGTAAACAACCTTCAGCGAGATCATGGAAGTGGAAGACATCATAGAATCAATAAAGGTATGTACCAAAATTTTCCCACCTCTTTTATTCTACCTTAATTGCCTTCTGTACTCACCAATAATGCCCTAAAAATATATATACCCCCTTTGAGTATTGATAGCCAATGTATTTAAATAGGGTCACTCCTTAACAAAAACAGGCTATAATAGCCATACTTATAACTGTAGTGTTTAAGAGGAGTAACATGGAATTTTTCCCAGAGACTATACTTAACTAATATTTTACCATATCAATCAACCTATATCTTGGATCTTTTTTTCCTGCCAATCTAGCAGAGAACACTTGTTTTGCTAATCTGTCCTCGCCCATTCTTTTTAAGTGACCACACCACCTCAGATTAGCTCTGCTAACACATTACTGGATGTCAAATTCTTTCCCAATATCCTAGTTTTAATATGATATTGCCATCTGTTCTCGTCCCTAATCTTTCTCAGGACTCTCATATCTACGCTCTCTAGTATTTGATCAAGTGTTTTACTTCTGACCCAGTTCTCAGATCCATAAGTTAAAATTGGTTTGAACAATTTAAAAATTTATGAATTAAAAAAAATAAATAAATAAAATAAATAATTTTTTTTAAATTATTATAATTGAATAATTAAATAACTAAATAATTAAATTTAAATAATTAAAAATAAGTAAATAAAAATAAATAATAATAATTAAATAAATTTAGAAAATTTAACCTTAGCTACTTAGGCGGTGCTTTGTGAATATAACAGTTATTGTTTAATTAGCCTTGTACCTGTACTGATGATGCCTGTGATACTCAGGTAAAAATTCTACGAATAAAGAATAATTTACGTGAGTTAATTCCGTTATTATAATAGTTAGTAATATGTCTACTCATGGTATTTCCTTACTGAAACTTATAAGAAGAAAGTCTTTTAAATGGAGAGTGGTAAGAGCATGGAATGCATTGCCTGAGAATGTGCAGACAGTGGATAAGTTTAAGGAATGGTACAATAGACTTTGTGCTGGCCTCCAACAATGAGTCTTTTGACTCCTTGGAGGTCAGAAAAATAATATTATATTTGTGTTATTTATTTTCTTATTAGGATTGCACGAACAGGATACTAAATAGGAACTGAGTAAGTTGAATTTTGAAGGTTGTCTAAATGTAGCTTCAACACTGTATTTGTGTAACATTCCTTTTTTTTTTTTATCTGTTTTGTTCTGTTTTTTATTATTGTCTTAATGTAATGAATGACTGTGCCGTTGTAATATAAAATTCTTTATATGCTAAAATAAAGAGCCAAAAGGCTTCAGTTCAGCAATGCAAAATTATACAAGTGGATATTAGATCCAGCATTATTTCAAAGGTGAATGTAGAAGCTATGAAAGTTTCATAAAAATAAGTTGGCCAGAGAGCTTATGGGAATACAGTTATCAACATTCATGAGTTGCCTTAGCGTGGACTACTTAGAAAACATAGACAAATATATAGACACTTGGGCACCTATGTTTTCTTCATCTCTGCAATACCAAGGTGAGACAGATAGCTCCATTAATATTCTGTTGACAAATAGTATTATGCGATTGAATTCTGTTGGGTTTGAGGTTGTTCCAGTTTGTCCTGGTTTCCTGACAAAAACTCTAGCCAGCATTAGACATAAATGCGATTATGTTGAACCATTATAATTTGTGTGTCTGTGTGGTTAAAGCCAATACAGAATACAATTTGACAAGTTAAATCGCAAATCCAGCATATCATCTGTACAATATACTGGTATATGCCCACTAAAATGCATTAAGAGAAGTTGAGAATTGGACACTGCATCAAGAAGCTCTGATAAGTTCTCCATATTCCCTATAGGCTATATGGCAGCCTCCTCTTAGTTTATACCTCTGATCCTTAAGTGACATATTACATCTTTGTGTGTAATATGTAATATAAAAGGAATATTAAGTTATTCCAAATAATGTTGGATTCAATATCCACTTAATTTGAATAATTAAATTAATCCATTTTCCATCATTTTCTGTCTACTGTTGGATGAAGTCCTTCCTCAAAGTTTTGCATTCAATTCTATCTTGAGTTGTTCTATGCGACTGAATCCCATCCTCCCACCATCTTTTTGATCTTCCTATAGCTCTCTTACTCAAAAATGGACAAAGCTGATATCAGAATGGTATCACAAAAATGTAAAGTCCATCTCTGGGATACCATTCTGATATCAACTTTGTCCATTTTAGATTGATACTTCTTGCAACATGAACTGCACATTGGCATTTGAATCTTTTAATAGCTATTATAATAAATAAATATTATATTTATGCTCATACCATGATTTGGTGTAATGTAAACAAAAGGTGCTTTTCCAGTCAATTCAATGTAGAGTATCCAGGGCATGATCAGAAAGGCCAGATTTGCCAAGTTGTTAAAATTAATGTGCCATTTATGTTAATTTTTTCAGAACATATAAAAACAGGACTTCATTTGTTTCAGTAAACAAGCACTATAGTCTGAGCTCTAATCCAACTTTGTAATTTCTATACCAAGTAATGATCTTTCCATTTTGCTCTGGGAAATCCTCAACTTGTTGGTCAATTTCTGTATTCTCTGCTTCTTCTTTCGGCATTCGCTGAACTGAATGCAGAAAGAACCCTCTCAAATGATGGATAATAAGCATAAAGATGGAGTAACAAACTCATAAGGGCAAGGAATAATTTGTTACAGTGGAGTGAATTACTTTTAAAACAGAAATGCTGATATTAGACTTTGTGAAGCATTTTTTGCTAGCATCTAGTATGCTGAAAAGACTTGCATATCTCTAGCTAGGCAAATCATATATGGGATTGTCATATTAGGAAAGAAATGTTCTAGAATGTAAGAAGTATTTTTAAATCAACTAACTCAGGATGATGAGAAAATAACTTTTCTAATAAACGAAGATAATCTCTTGACATATCACACAAAAGAATCAGCAAAATAGATACCTCAAAGAAACTATCCAGTATTAGATAAACATTTGAGAGGTCAGGAAGTAGGCAATTTAGGGTGTTTTGTACAACATTTTCTTAGTATTGGAGTTTTTTTTATATTAACTTACTTGGCCACACAACAATATCAGGTATGCGCTGAAATCTTCCTTCTCTGAGTATGAATATTTCCTTCATGGTATGACCTATTAAAATTAAAGCATTTTTAAGGGAATGTTTAGAAATACAATTTGCAAAACCTTCAATACTAAATGCTATTTTATATGCATTAAATGAATACAGGATGGAGATGTGTATAACTAAATAATTTGATTCAAGGAAATATAATTAAGCCATTTCAATCCAAATCAATATCTTTTATTAAATATTAAACATACTATGTAACCTGTGAGATTCTAATCAACCACTTTAATCTTAATGGTCTAAAAATCTCAAGAATCATCTTAAGAATTTTAGGCCATCAAACAATCAAAGTCAAGCTGTATCACTACTTCTTCTTCTGATAAAAAGGCTTATACATTGGCATTCATTTCAGTAAATTGTGTAGCCTACTGTGTTAGGAATAATAACTAATTTCCTCATGTTCCAATCTTCATATTGTCATTATTTGGAGTATACACACACACACATGCACATATATATATATATATATACAAAGCCAAGCTATTACATTTCAAACAGTATGCCAAAGTGACAGTGATTTGATCAACCATTATTCTACTGGCATGATCCCTAGTGGGGGAAAAAAACTACATCAAAACTATATTCTATTTATAACATCAGAGAACAAATTCACATAAATACTTTTCATCATCATCAAATTTCTGATATATACCATCAAAGAGTGTACAGGATATGATAGTACTACATGAAAAATTTACATCATAACTAACTTCCCATCTACAATTTTCCTCCAAATCACTCTGTTAAATGTCAAGACTCCAATATTATTGTCTTATATTTCTGTCTTCTAAGAAATTTTTTTTTTATTGTATCAATCCACCTATATTTTGGTATTTCTCTCTCTCTGTCTTTTTCCTGCCAACCTGGCAGAGAACACTTGTTTTGCTAATCTTTCCTCGCATATTCTGTTTAAGTGACCATGCTACCTGAGATTAGCTCTGCTAACGCATTCCTGGATGTTGACAATGTCAAGTTCTTTCCTAATATCCTTGTTTTTAATATGATATTGCCATTGATGCCATCTGTTCATACCTGTAATCTTTCTCAGGACTCTCATATCTGATATATCTCTAGTCTTTGGTCAAGTGTTTTACTTCTAACCAAGCTCTGATCCATAAGTTAAAACTGGTTTGAACACTGTCTTGTATACAGCTAATTTAGTGTTCTGACTAATTTCTCTCTTATTCCATATGAATTTATTCAACAGACTTCCTACCATACCAGCTTTGTTGATGCTGTTGTCTATTTCCATATTTAATTTACCATCTTCACTAAAAATCGTGCCTAAGTAGCTGAAATGTTTTACTTGTTCCACAGGTTCTCCATTCACAATGCTGTTGACATTTTCAACAATTCTGTCTATTTTCTTTGTCTTTTTATTGTTGACCTTCATACCATATCTATTACAACAGTTATTCAATTTAGTCAGGGAATCTTGCAGACTTGTAGCGGATTTATTTAGAAGTATAACATCGTCTGCATAAAGCAAAGAGAGCTGACATTAACATCTCCAATTTTGATATCATGTTTAATACCACTTTCCTTCATAATGTAATCCATATAGATAATGAATAACAGAGGGGATAATGTACATCCTTGTTTCACACCAGATTTAACATTAAACTTTCTTCATGTACTTCCTTCAATTCTAACTACCAAATACAAAATAAACACTTTTAAATACAGCAAATTTGGTGGCCTAATCAATAATTTAACATAGGTGTTTGTTATATGAACACCAAGATCCTAAATTACTACAGTCCTAATTATAATTAACTCTTAGATCAAAAGGATATGTGGGTAAAATATGTGCCATCCGTATTCTTGGGATTTTTAGACCACTGATTTTGCTAGGATTAGGGTAACAAATAAGAATTTCACAGGCATCTTTATATTTGTGCTCATACCATGATTTGGTGTAATGTAAACAAAAGGTGCTTTTCCAGTCAATTCTATGTAGAGTATTCAAGGCATGATCAGAAAAGCCAGATTTGTCATAGTTGTTATATTTAATGTGACGTTTATGTTAATTTTTTCGGAACATATAAAAACTGGACTTCATTTGTTTCAGTGGGCAAGCACTTAAACATGAATACAGTATATATAGGGTGGGCCAGTGGAGGAAGCAGATCCTTGGATGAGTTCAATAAGTTATTTCATTTTGCAGGGGATTAAAAAGTGGCATTAAAGTTGCGTTTCTGTAGTATTTTATCTGATCCCTTTAATGTACGGAATGGCCACAGTTTATTGTAATCTAGTTTATTTTTAAGTACAGTTTTGTGAAGAATTTTGTTAACAGCATTTTTGCTATTGCCCTTTTCAGGAAGGTACTGCTGATAACGTTTTAATTCATGTTTAAGTGCTTGCTCACTGAAACAAATCTTTAAAGCCCTTTTTTAGTGTATTAATGACACACTAGTTTTTGCATTGGGTTGTGGTAATACTGTGTGTGTGTATATATTGAACAGTATGTGTAGGTTCATGGTATCGTTCTGGCAGTCTTTCCTTCAAGAAAAGGAAGTGTGTTCTGACTTTCAATTTCAATTGTATGCATTTGTGTAGGTGGCCATGGGACCAGATAATGAAAACATCATCAACGTATCTAAGCCAGACTTTGAGTTTTAAAGTAAAGTAATCTAGAGCATGTTGCTCAAAAAACAGCATATAGCAGATGGGCAAAGAGCACTGTGATATCAGGTGGGAATCTGTTCTGCAAAAGAAGAATTGTGTCATTGGTTGGAACATTTGTGAAAATGGTAGCTATGTCAAAATTAATAAATTATTTTTTATCAAGCTTGATGCCCTTAATTTCATTTACAAAGTGTTATGTGTTTTTAAAATAGGAAGGGGAAGGACCTACCAACTCCTCGAGTGTTGATTCTAGTTTCTTGGCTATATGATAACTGGTGCTGTTGGTACCTTCCACTATCAGCCAAAGCTGTATGTTCCGTTTTTGAATCTTGGGCAAACCATACATCCTCAGAGAACGAGCATAGTGCAGCAGTAGTTTTTAACTCTATCTGCAGGCAAGGATATGACTGATTTAAATAATTCTTCTGTTTTCTTTTTAATCCAATTATAGTTGGATTATATTTACTTAAGAGGGAAAATGATAAAGCTGGGCTTAATTTAAACATCAGCAAAACAAAAGTGATGGCTTCTGGCAATTTAAATGAATTTATAATAGAGGAAGATAAAACAGAAATCATTAAAAGTTATGATGTACTGGGATCCAGAATCAGAAATAATGATAAATGTCAAGATGAAATTAAATGAAGGATAGTCATGGAAAAAAAAAGCTATGTTAAACCTGGCAAACATTATGAAAGACAGAGGTGTGAGTAAGGCCAAGAAAGTTAGAATTGTCAAAGTAATGGTATTTCCAGTAGTTATGTATGATGTGAAGCTGGATATTAGGAAGAAAGACAGAAAGCTAACTGATTCATTTTAATGATGGGTGTTGAGGAGACTGTTAAGAATCCCATAAACTACAAGAATGACCAATAAGACAATTTTAGAGAGTATAAAGACAATGCTCCTTGTTAAGATGTCTGCAAACATAATTAAGAGGTGATGGAAAAATTGAGGAACAAAGATTTCTAAGACAGTCTGCAAGTTTTGTAGTATTCCAATGATTGGTGGACTGTCTCTAAAGATAATCCACAAATCACTGGAATACAACAAAGATCTGTATTTAAGTTTTATATAGCCTACACTCATATGTGGAGGTCCACAGTTAGAACTGAAGGCAATACAAATAGGGGATTTCATGTTACATCAGGTGTAATAAAAGGGTGAACACCATCCCAACAGTTACTGACACATATAGATAACATTATAAAGAAAATTGGCATTAAGCCTAATATCAAAACCAGAAATTTTAAATTACCTCTTCAGTTTATGCGAAAGTTGTTATACTCCTACACAAAACTACTACAAGTTCAACAAATTTGGAATGAAAATCAACAAGCAATAGACAAATAAGTATCTCAGTGGTAAACATACAGAATAAATAAAATATTTAAGCTAATTCTGTATAATGGAAGTTTTTTCACTTGGCTATGCTACCAGTTACATATCTGGTTTAATCCTTTATCCAAGTGTAAGCAAACAAAGTTTGCACCTGAAATATTTTCAGGACTGGGGCAACTTGTGGCATAAGCTGTAATCACTTACCTTAGTATCCCATAATGCAAAGGATCATGACCCAGACCGGTTTCGACCTTTATTGAGGTCTTGTCAGTGGGAGCTAGACCCAGAGATGGTGATACTAAGGCGGAAGTAATTCAAAAGTCATATCACCATATACCAGTTGCCAAAAGGTGTCAATATCATATTATTAAAATTCTCTGGATAAGAGATAGTTGATGGAAGTTTTTTTTTGCATTACTTTCACCTTGGTATCACTACCTCTGAGTCTAGCTCCCACTGACAAGACCTCAATAAAAGTCTAAACCAATCTGGGTAGTGATCCTTTCCATAATGCATAGCATTATACATACCCATAAGGCTATGTACTTTGCATTATGGGATACTAAGGCAAGTGATCAAAGCTTATACCACCTTTATCATGAGTTGCCCCAGTCCTAAAAATATTTCAGGTGCAAACTTTGTTTGCTTACACTTGGATAAAGGATTAAACAAATATATAATTTGTAGCATAGCCAAGTGAAAAAACACTTCCATATCAATCCACCTATATCTTGATCTTCCTTTGGGTCTTTTTCCTGCCAACCTGGCAGAGAACACTTGTTTTGCTAATCTTTCCTCTCCCATTCTGTTTAAATGACCATACCGCCTGAGATTAGCTCTGCTAACGAATTCCTGGATGCTGGCAATGTCAAGTTCTTTCCTAATATCCTTGGTTTTAATATGATATTGCCATTGATGTCATCTGTTCATACCCCTAATCTTTCTCAGGACTCTCATATCTGCAGTCTCTAGTCTTTGGTCAAGTGTTTTACTTCTCACCCAGTTCTGAGATTCATAAGTTAAAATTGGTTTGAACACTGTCTTGCACAAAGCTAATTTAGTGTTTTAACTAATCTCTCAATTATTACATATAACTTTATTCATTTGACTTCCTACCATACCAGCTTTGTTGATTCTTTTATCTATTTCCATATTTAATTTACCATCTTCACTAAAAATCATGCCTAAGTAGCTGAAATGTTTTACTTGTTCAAGAGGTTCTCCATTCACAATGCAATTGATATTTTCAATTCTTCTGCCTATTTTCAATGTCTTTGTCTTGTTATTGCTGACCTTCATACCATATATATTACAACAGTTATTCAATTTAGTCAGGGAATCTTGCAGACTTGTAGTGGATTTATTTAGAAGTATAACATAATCTGCATAAAGCAAACAGATGACATTAACATTTCCAATTTTGATATCAGGCTTAATACCACTTTCCTTCATAACATGATCCATATAGATAATGAATAACAGAGGGGATAATGTACATGCTTGTCTGACACCAGATTTAACATTAAATCAACTTCCTGTACTTCCTTCAATTCTAACTGATGACTTACAACTCAAATAAACACTAAGTATTGCTTGATATAATGCCCCATTAACACTATGCAGCTGTAACATATTGAATAGCTTCTCTTATTTATCCATTATTTTGAATTGTATTAATTTATAACCTTCTTCATGAATTTTTGAGAGGCCATATAAACGAGTAGTTCTTCCAAAATGAGTGTACAACTTGTCCAAAGTATTTTGATCCCAACTAACAACTTCGTCAAGTAGCTTATTTAATTGATTAATTTGTGTTTTTGTGGGATTATAACTAATTTCTTGATAGGTGAAGATATCCTATAAAAGGCAGTCTATGTTCCTCTCATAGTCAGCCTTATCCATTACTACTACAGCTTTTCATTCATCTGCTTTCGAAATAGATATATTGCTGTTTTGTCTTAATGAAAACAGTGCACGGGTTTCAGCAATAGATAAATTATATGAAGATAATTTGCTTTTAAAAAGTAAAGCAGCTTCAAAGTGTAGTTTATTACCATCTTTGCTGGAAAGTCCCGACAGATTATGTTTATGTTGTCCACAGCAAAATCATGGCCTTTAGTATATACTAGTTTCAGCATCAGACAATGTCCAGAAATATTCATAATCCTTATGTTAATAGGAGTGTTGTCAGAAGTAATTTTTTGCTTACGGTATAGTGATTCATATTTTTGCATCAGTCTGCAGGAATGTCTTTCATAAGAATGGGCTATGGGATATGGTTCTCATCTGTTGCCATCTACAAAAGACAAACTGTCACCTCTATCATTAGCAAGCAATTACCAGTAACATACTTTGAGCAGACAGGCCATTCTATTGAAGAAAAAAATTAATAAATATCAATATTATATCGAATACATGAAACCTCAAAAGTCTGTTTTGGCATAACATGGTATTATTGACACCAAACACAGCATCCGGGGATGAAGCTGGTCTTCTCCATAGACGCAGGTTTAAATATTGAAAGCTTTTTCAAAGAAAGTTAGCCAGCCTGGTTGGCCAAGTGGCTAGCATATCTGCTCTCTAGCCAAAAGGCTATGGGTTTGAATCCTGCTATGGGCATGGATGTTTGTGATTCTCCATGAAAATACTAGTGGTGGTGGTTGGCAGTAGATGGTGTGGATGATGATAGTTGCAGTTTGTGTAGGTGGTGAATTGAGTGGTAGAAACAGAGTAGTAAAGTAGATGCCCTCCTTCGATGAGTCCTTTGGACTCCTTGGTGGTGTTATATAATAATAAGTTGCAAAGCCCTTTTACATTGGCCAAATCTGAATCATAACGATCGTCTCTCTCTCTCCCAACAGTTTTATTTTATTGTATGTAACCATCAAAAAATAGTTTTTAATATTTTTAATGTTATTCATTAATATTAATTTCTAGCATGTGGCAACAGTTTCTAATTGGAAAACTTTAAAAAATTCAGTACATAAATGGACAGTGCTCTTTCTTTGCCATGTGCTGATTTATTTATGGAAAATTTTGAAAATGTTTTCTTATGTCAACCCCAAAACCCAGGAAGACACATGAAATCAATGAAGTAGTCATATTTTCCTGTATAAATTGTAAAATAGCTTATCACCATATTTTTAAATACTCTGAAGCAGAGCTAGTTATTTCTGAAATGGTTATTTTAGAGAGCTGAAAAATAACTATTATAGATAGTTGTTTTACAATTCTCTGGAAGGGTATTGAGAAATCTTTAAATAAAATAAAGGATGAAAAGAAAGTACATTGCTTTTTTGAAGTGGAAATTTCAGCGTCAGAGACACCTGTCAACTTAAATGGATAGCTCATTCTTAGGAATTGGAATCATTAAGAATCAACTCTTTATTAAAAAAAAGTATCTGAGAAATTGGTACTTATTTTTGAGGATCTGATTTACTAGGAGAGTTATTAGTCATCTTAAGATCAGATATAATTTTAAATAATATTTTTTGACTTTATAATATACGTTTTTGTTGTTTTCTCTTTAGTAAAAGTTTTTCTTCGACCCATCTGTCCCTTAAGATGAGTAGGGATCATAACAAATTAATGCATCTGGCATGTTGCACCTCTACTGCATCCTGTAAGAGCAAGTATTTTTTGGCTGTAGATCTGTGTTCATGGGCCTGGTTTGCTGTTCTGAGGAAAGAAAAACCCGCGTTTCAAGGAGAAAAAACCTTTTACCTCCCTAATTGATTGAAAAGACCTGATAAAGGTTCCTCATGTCATAGACAGAATTTGAACTCAGTTCTTTCCACCCAAAGGATTCATCTGAAGCAACTGAGCTATGGATGCTAGTAAAAGGTTTTAGGGTTTCTAATTCATTTGACTATACATTTTGATTTAGAAATGCTTTGTGAATTATCTATAATTTGATTTGAATCCTTAAAATTTTTCTTCTTAACATCTAATTTTTTAGTTAAGAGAGATTTTTTGACCTTCTGTTCTCCATATTTCTATCACTTCCTGTGAGGCACCTGTGATGAGGGGGACCTCCTAGCAATAGTACCGACCCTTTTCATTCTTCTTTTTTTTTGCTTTTCTTCCTGTATTATTTGCTATACTTCTCTTGCGGTTTAGTATACTATCTTCAGACCACCACCATCATCATCATCATCACTGGGATCCAGCACTCTGGTGCCATGTTTGGCATGTGGATATCCAGAAAGGAGGATCGTAGTAATCTTTAACTACTTTGGCAAGATGGGCTGTGCTAGATAAGCTAGCCAAGATATCAGTCAGTTAGTGGGCCTGCAATGATCAGCAATGTTGAAGTAAGTCTCATAAACCCATGGTCCAGGAATTGGGGCACACAGCTTGCTATCGTGCTGTTATAGCATCTAAAGTAGTTTTGGCATTCCACTCCTGAGTCTAATGAAAAAAGTATTTTCACAAAATACACATTATTTCTGTTTAATTCCCTTATGATTACAATATATAGTATATTGTAATAATTAATATATAATAAGGTAAGAAAGCTGACTATTTGAAATACACTTAAGTTTCTTTTCGCATTGCCAGTTCTGGTAATACTAAGGCATACATTTGTGTTAATAAATACAAATAATTTAAAAATAATAAATCATAAAACTTAAATTTTATTTATGAAATTTATACTTAATATCTACACATACTGGTCACTGAATTAGAAAAACCTTTATGCAGCTATATGTAAACATTACTTATGCAGCATATATGCAAAATACTTGGTCACATGCATCTCCATCTATTAGTTCTAGGCAACTCTTTAAAAATGCTGCTGGTCAGTAATCATTAATAGTGTTGATCATAATGGGAGGAGGGATTTTTTGGAGTTCAATGAAGGGCATATTGCGGTGTTGTCTGGCTGGAGCCACGAATTTGAAAACAGCAGAGCTGACTGAATTCTCAAAAGATGAGATATTCCAGTGATTAACCAGTGGAATAATAACCCACATTACTTGTCTAAGAGATGTAACTGTAGTCCTAAGACAGTCTGTCAGAAACGAGATTTCTGACAGACTGTCAAAGATTGACAGATTGTCTGAGAAGGCTTGTATGGACAAACAAAACTTCCTGTGTGCAGCAGTTGACCAACTTATTCAGTACTAATGGTAGGCAGAGTTTGGCAGGAGCCTCATGAAGCAATGAACCCAGCTTGCTGTGTAAAACTCAAGGTTTTAAAGTGGTGTATTGTGTAGAGGATGCTCTGTTGGTACAGAATGGTTCCCCCAAAGAAGCATTTAATGAATGCTGTTCCCCAGACATATCTCACTGAATTATGCACAAGAAATTGAAGAGGATCGGTATTGGCAACTGCATGCCTATATGGAAACCACTGATTTCTGCAAAGAACCAGAAAGTTCATCTACTATGGTGTCAGGAACACCATGACTAGACACTGGAAGACTGGAAAAAAAGTCGTATGGTCCAACATGTTCTGTACTGATGGTAGGCAGAGTTTGGCAGGAGCCTCATGAAGCAATGAACCCGGCTTGCTGTGTAAAACTTAATGTTCCTAAGGTGGTGTATTGTGTGGAGCATGCTCTGTTGGTACAGAATGGCTCCCCAAATTTTTCTGGAAGGTTGGGTGTCTTCTGAGGAATATCTGAACATTGTTGCCGACTGATCAAGCCCATCCTGCAATGTCGACTTTTTATCCAGCAGGTGATGGTTGTTTCATGGACGACAGAATCTACAAAAGACAAACTGTCACCTCTATCATCAGCTGTGGTTCAGCGAGCATGACAGCAACTTCCAACATCTTCCCTGACCACAAGTGCAGATCTGAATCCCATTGAGAATGGATGGGGGCATGTCAGGAAAACAGATCTGAGAGCAGAGTCCTTTTCCATCAAATCTGACCAGTTAAAGAACTATCTGGTTAAAGAACTGATATGATGTACATGCAATCAAACACCTTATGGAATCTATGCCAAACCCAAAATGTGCTATAATTCCAGGTCCTACCGTAGGTCCAACACTTTATTAAATAAAGGTTTCTAACTGAGTGACTGATATGTATATAATACTGTAATTAACAATTATATGAGATTTTTATATGCATTGAAGGTATAAAGAAGGTTCCTTGCTGGCCCCTGTTAATAGAACATGCTGCATTGTGTCTGTGGTCTAAGTTATCATCTGAAATTTTGCTGAGATTGCTTACAATCTCAGCAAATTACCTTAAGAACATATATCATATTTCATCTGTAAAAGTTAGCAGTGTACAATACCATTGTTAGTGATTTATCACAGTGAAATATTAGATTCTGCTTATTAACAAGCAACAGCTTTGGATTATCGTTGTGGTTCTGCCAGATATTTCAGTAATTCCTTGAAGTACATGTAGATCCTTTTACTATTTTTGAAACAGTGGGGTTCTTAGATTATTTAACACACAGCCCACCCAATGTACATTAAGTCTACAACCTTTTTCATAACATTGCTTTATTGTTAAACAGCACTCAATTGGATAGTTGTAGAAACAATTCACTTCTTACTGAAAAATAATAAATGTCCTAACAATGTGGTCTTACAAGATAAAACCAAAGTTAATTCAGAGAATTCAGACTGAATGTGGTCTTTAGAATGAATGCCTTCCAGACTTCAGCAAATTAATGCATCCATACTTGTTAACATTAGGGGATTGGAAACCTCTGGGAAGGATTGAAATAAAGGTGTTTACTTGTTTATTAGCTGAAATTTCGGATTGAAAAATATCTTTCAGCCTTTTGGATTACTCAAATTTAAGATATCATTTGATGTTACTTTTAATTTAGTTGAATAAACTGTGAGAAATGCATGTACCTGTGTCAAGATTTCATTAGGCACATTCTCAGTAAGATTTTCGTGAAGGATTATATTCATTAGTAGCAGGTAATAGTGCTACACTGAATTCTTTCAGGTTCGATCTGTCTTGAACTTTACTCATGTCTAATGAGTAGTTCAACATTTCTGGTCTTGCCAAGATCATGTTATAATCATATTTCTTTCTGAATCCTCCTTCCCTCATAAACATTTTTTATTGATAATTAATGTATCCTAATTTTTCACAAAAGGTTGAAAATTATAGCCATGTAAAACATCTTCAAGCAAATCCTTTTTTGAGGTCTTACCCTTATAAGGAACATTGAATTTATAAAAACAAGATTGATTATATAATAGAAAGTGGTTGCATGCTTTTAAATCCAGTATCACCTTAAGTGTGTGGAACCCGGTTGACTCTTTCTTCCCCTATCCCCCATTTATAAAGATTTTTAGTAAATCACAATCTTACAAATTTTGGGATTTTAATTTGGATTCAGATCTTGAAACATCCTTAAACTCTTAGAAATTTCCTTAAAATGGTCCTGATTCTTAGCAAAATTAAATTTTTGTTGGGAGGGGGAGGGAGAAAGATGCAGTATTTTATCCCTTTTTTCAGGGTTGTAGCCACAAACTAAAAAAGTGTGAACCTTTCTGAGCTCAGTTTCAAGGGTTGTGTCATTTGGACAAATAGTCCTGGCACTGTGTGCAAGTGTTTTGAGGATATGTACTCTTGGAATAGCTGGTGATATGATTACTCAGGTAAATATCTTCCTGTGTGTTTGGATTTAACAGAAAAGGATAATGAACCATTTGGTAGTCATGCCAGTAGTGTGTCTAGAATTTCTAGAAAATTAATTTTTTTTTTCTATTACGAAGTGTATTTTTGGATGTTAATTGATTAACACTACCTAACCGTGCATGTGGATGGAATATGTCAATCCTCTTAAAAAAATTCAAATGCTACATGTTGTTTGGTTACTACAGTTGTAATTTGTGCTCAGATAATGTTGGTTATAAAACCAGCAAAATTTTAATAAATTCAAGAAGTTAATTATATTTCTTTCTCTTAGTTTTGTTTATACAGCATTGTTATGAATGTCCACCAACACTTTAGCCTATCTATTTATATACAGATTCCAAAGATAGTTATCTAGTTATTCATCTAGTTATCTTCATCCGTTATCGTAAGGATCATCTCAATTGAGATGATCAACATTCAATTTTTGCATTGAATGCAAAAATTACATCTCTTATAATTTATATGGCAAGATGGGATTGGCAGACCATACTAGGGATATTCTTTCACACAGGATTAAATGGAAGAAGATATCTTTGCTGCATAGAAATTACTATAGGTTTGAGAGACCTATTTCTAGAATAGTCTCTCAAATTGCCGATTCTAGAAATTCTGACTTCTGATTAATGTCTTAACAAGGCATCCTTCTTAGACTGTGTAGTCATATTAATCTGAAACCAAATATAGTCCGACTTCTCCAGATTAAATTTATGATTATCTGGCATTTATTAGGATGTTAGTTATTTTATCAGTTACGGTTTAAATTGCTAATTCACCTGTCTAGTTGAGTGTTATCTGCTTGTCAAAGTGAAATAAATACAATTCACAATAGTAAGACCGATTGTGAATTGTAATGACTCTCCCACCGATAGAATTGCTAAATTTCTGTCAGATTTATTAACTGTCCATACTGGACAATCTAGATCATTCATCGAGAATTCCACACATTTTCTTGAGAAAATCAAGGATATTCAAATACAAGAATCAGCTTTGACATTGTTTCCCTTTTTACCAACATTCCATTACCCTCCTGATATTGCAAAGATTTTTGAATTCAAATGGAAAAACAAGACAGTTGAAGCATCTTTTGAACCATCTGGAAGATAACCTGTTCTCATTTATTCTGCACTTATTACAACGCTGCTACTTCATTCACAACCCTCTGAGAAAAAAGTCTTTCCCTTGTTGCACAAACCAGTCATTTTTGTTCTAGGTGTTTATCAGAACCCCAATATGGCAGGATTGAAGAAGCATTACGAAAGATGGCAAATTTTAATAGAGATGGATTTATTATTATTATTACAGCATCTCCATGGAGTCTGGAGACTCACTGCAGAAGATCCAAATCAATCATCATACACACAAATCCTATCAACACCTCTTCTTGAATTCATTCACCATCAGGGAATTCACAACCAATTCTGGCAATCCATTCCCCTCCCTCACTACTCTCCATGCAAAAAATCTGGTCATCCCCCCCCCCCCACACACACACACTAACAACACTCTTACACAACTTCCATGGATGACTCCTAGTTCCCTATTTGTCACATATTGAAAATTTCACTTGCATCAATTTTATAAAACCCCTTTAATATCTTAAAAGTTTCTATCATATCCCCTCTTTTCCATCTATCAACTAAACTTTGTAACCACAAACCTCAACTTATTCTTGTAGTGAGCACAGACCTGTCACTATCTCGGTCACTCATCTCTGAATAATTTCGAACACCTCCAGGTCCCCAAGAAACCCAGGTGACCAAATCTATGTGCAGTAGTCAAGAGGTGGCTGAATCATAGTCTTATAAAGAGGGATAATAACTTCCTTATCTTTACTTGCAAGCATGTTTTTCAACATTCTAATAATTTGTTGAACTATTTTACTAACTTTGCAATATGCTCTCTGAATTTTGACTCATTGATCAAAGAAGATCTTACCAGAAGTTCTGATCAAAATTGATTGGAACTTTTAGTAATTCAGGACTCAAATGATTGTGTGGCGAATTTAGAATAATCTGAAGAAAAAATGATAACTTAGTATCTTTTTCTTTGTATATTGAAAGCCACTTTGTATTCTTTAAGATGTCTTTGTATATTGTTCCAATATATAAAAAACTGATGGAAAATATTCAAAAGCATGTGTTGATGGTGTTTCTGACTGGGAACAAAGCTGAGAAAGTTTGGAATACACATCCATAGGACGAGCAGAAACAGTTATGGTGGGAAAAAAAAATTACTTCTTAGTATGAGACTTAACGCAGAGAGTCAGGGAAACTAGAACATCAAAAGAGAAATGGGAAAAATGTATATGAAAGTTCAGCCATGGTATACAAACAAGATAAAGATGTGAATGCCTTTGAACATGGTTATGTATGTGGCGAAGGAGTGGAAAAATATGCTTTGGGTTCGGACCTTTTAAGTATGTCTTGGGAAAAGAGAAAATTCTAGAACAAGACCAAATACAATGCATATCTAATTATAAGAATAGGCTAGGCCGTAATTTATTATGTCTATACATGAATGCCAGGAGCATTAGAAACAAAGGAGTTGAGTTTGTTGCTTTATTGAATACGATGTGGCCTAAAATTGTTGGCACTAGTGAAACCTGGCTATCAGAATCAGATATGGTAGGTGGGATCAAGTGTAACGGATATACTATTTTTAGGAATGACAGAAAGGATAGGAGAGGAGGAGGAGTACTACTAATTATATCAGCTGACTTAAGTCCAGTTAGGGTAGAAACACAAGAAAACAATGATGGTAACAATGCCCCATGTAGAGGTGAGTTTGAGTATCTGGTGTGAAGTGGAGGTTAACAGGATGAAATATATGGCGGGATGCTGCTACAGACCTGGCGGCTCAGTTGCAGGGGACGAAAAAAATGCATTGCCAATTTAGCCTTATGGGTACCAAGCGAATGATCATTATGGGCGACTTCAATTTTCCAAACATTGATTGGGTAGAAGAGAAATCTCACGATAAGAGAGAACAGGAATTTACTGAATTGTTGTGAGACACTTCTGGAAGTGAAGCGAAGCCTTTTGGCTCTCTTATTTCAGTAAATCTTGGTGCCTTTTGTGATATGACACCTTTTTTGGCAACTCGTATGGTAAAGTATACAAGTTCTACATCACTAGAAACTGAGTATTTACATTTACATCTGGGTCTGGATTCCACTGACGAGACCTCAAAAAAGATCGAAACCGGTCTGGGTAGTGACCCCCCCCTCCCCATAATGTATAACATCATACATGTCTGCTAGGAGATGTATTTTACATTATGGGAAACACTAAGGATAGTGATTTGAGCTTGCTCACCTTTACTGCGAGTTGCCCCTGTCATGAAAGGCTTGCTTATGCTTGGATCCGCCGAAACTTTTATATAGTTTCTATATTCAGCACGAAACTCTTGTAGTTTCTCTATTCGGCTTTGAAATAATGTTGGATTCAACATCCACTTAATTTGAATAATTGTGCATCAGTAGTTAGATATTCAATTTTAATTTTATGTTTACTTGTATATTTTTGTATGTATGTATGATTATAGTGTCACCTCACACTATTGTATCCTTTTATATTTATCTCTTATGTACTTTACTGTCTTGTATGTCCTTGTGTGTGTGTGTACATGCAGGCACGTGCATGTGGTGGCATATGCATGTATTCTTCTTAACCAAACACTAAATAAAATAAAATGGCAACATTGATGTATTTATTTCCTTGTTCGGTTGTGAGACCACTACACTGTAAATGGTCTATCTAACATAGGAAATGATTATGGAGATGCCTTGCCTCTAAAGGTTAGATCTATGTTGGCATAGGTGATTATTTTACGTACGAATTAAAATCACTCCTCATAATTCTCCATAAAATGTCTCCTGTGCAAGGAGAAGTATTTTTTGTACAACTGCAAAACAATGCATATTTCTGTGCAAGGTTCTTTCAGATCACTGATATATATTTAGATAGCCAGATCAGAATCATGAAAAGTATTGAGAATCTAAGGTTTCATTATAAATACAAAGAAAATGTTTAAGTCTACAGTCATCTGTTTGTCTTGATAATAATACACCATGTCTATCTAAGTAGAGCATTTCAAAGGGAAAAAAACCTCAGAGGCAGATTCAGCCCTTTGAATTTTTTCCTAGATATATTTTTTCAAAATGTTCAGCCTTAAACCCATTTACTTCATCTGTTTTGTTAATTTAAAAATCCTCATTCCTAAAATTACACTGAGAAGACTGTTTCTAAATTTAGTATCTCAGTTCAATGACCCTGGGAGATAATCTGCCACCACATTTTTATTACCTGGAATATAATTAATATCAATATCATATTCTTTATGTTCTAGAGCCCATCAACTTCAAACTGTTTTTTATCTTTCAATAAGGAAAAAAAATTGAAGTAGTTGATAATCAGAAATAAGAATAGCAGCAATAAATCCTAGCAATAAATTTTCTTAGAGAAAGACAACTCTCAGTTCCTCTTTCTCCAGGACAGAATAATTTATTTCAGCACCTGAAAGTTATATGTAGATAAAAGAAATAGGTTTAAAGCAATGCAATCACTGCTCAATCTGGGGGAAAAAAAAAAAAAAAAAAAAACTTCCCCAAATTTTGGACAAATTAATATTAAAGCTATTCTTAGAACTAAATTTAAGGAATCATATTCCTTTTGCTTAGTGTCTCCCCATGTAAATTCCTTTTTTGTTATATTAATCAAACTTGATATTGTTTTCATTCAAGAATGTGTGAGCAAAGCAAATATAAGGTGGTATGGTCACTTAAACAGAATGGAGATGAAAGGTTAGCAAAAAGGTGCTTGGTGCCAAGATGGCAAGAAAGAGAACAAGAGGAAGACTAAGGTCTTCCTCCAGGCAAACTGATTCAGGCCAGAAATGCCTCAGAAGAATGAAATATAAATGAAGGTAAAGTACTTTCTATCCTCTTTCCTTAATGCAATTTGAAAATACCTAGAGTTCAGATTTAGATTAGTGATTATTTTGTGCCTTCTAATTCTTATTTAAAGGAAATCAATGTGTTTTGTGATTTTATTCATATCTGTAAGATCTAAAAACAAATCTTAAACATGAAGTATATGAGCCAGTCATCTTGAAAAAAGCAACTTCTTCTATTAGGTTTTTCTATAAGCATAAAAGCACTGTTTCATTTTGAATTACATTTCTCTATTATTCCAGCTGTCTCATATTACAGTAAGTAAATAATGAAAACATTTAATATATTTCACATGGATTTGATACTATTCTACACAGAGAGGCATATGAGTAATAAGTTGTAGAGAGCACTTAACTGTATTAGTACAAAACATCAATACAATACAATATATTCATTGAAAACATTATGGAATAATCTGAAGACAGACACAAAGAATGCATTAATTAGATTATTTTCATTGACTGTAGTCAAAAGTCTTATTTTTTTAAAATCTTCCTTCTCATTCATGTTTGCTGTTTCAATTTCAAGCATTTCGTCATCAGAAATTCCATCATAAACTTCTAAATCATCCTAGCAAAACAAAAACACTTGTTTTGCGAACATCTTCTCTGCCATTATTTGCGAACATCTTCTCTGAATGCTAACAACGTCAAGTTTCTATCTTGCATATCTCTCAATCACTTAATTTTGATGTGAACTGTAATCTTATTTTATTTTGTAACCACCCTTGCATTTTGAAATCAGATTGTCTATTAAGCCTTTACTCCAGTAACAGAAATAATGCCATCAAGAAATTAGGTGCAAACTGACATTCTTCAGGAAATTAAGAATGGAGATGAAAGGTTAGCGAAAAGGTGCTTGGTGCCAAGATGGCAGGAAAGAGAACAAGAGGAAGACTAAGGTGTTCCTCTAGGCAAACTTATTCAGGCCAGAAATGCCTCAGAAGAATGAAATGTAAATGAAGGTAAAGTACTTTCTATCCTTTTTCCTTAATGCAATTTGAAAATACCTGGAGTTCAGATTTAGATTAGTGATTATTTTGTGCCTAAGAATAACCTACACTTTTTAGATTCTGATCAAAATAATTGCAAAAATAAAAATTATTTATTCTTGTGACTATGTGTGTCTAATAAACTTTATTATGTCAAAGTGCTATCAAAAACCTTACATATCCTCATTTTTAATATATGAAGTCTGACACAGAAAAAATGAGACTGTGCCTGTATCTCCTTTTATTTAATAAATTGAGAAAATTAACTGTGATCTCCTTCAAAATAGTTCCCTTCTGAGTTGACACAGCTGCATATGATGCTGCCAACGTGCTAAGCAATTCTCAGATCATTTTCTTAAAGGCTGTTGGCGATCTTCGTCGTTTTAGCTTTCACATCTTCTTTTCTTTCACTACGAGTTATTCCCGCTTCCTATGCAGGGTCTGCATGTTACTTAGACATCTTCTACAAAAGTAAAAATGGGTTCCTTTGAGCACCAACTTGATCTTTGAGAAGAGGTAGAAGTCTCAGAAGCCAGGTCTAACAAATAGGGTGGTTGCTCAAGCAGAGTGATGTTGTGATTAGCTAAAAACTGCTTCACATACAAAGCGTTGTGGGCTGGTGCATTGTCTTGGTACAAAATCCAACCATTTCTCTACAATTATGTCATTTCCTTCTCACAAGTTTAAGATTTCATGGTAATACTGCTGATTTACCGTCTGGCTGCTGGGAACCCACTCTGCCATTACGACACACTGGATATCAAAGAAAACAATGAACATGGCCTTGAACTTCAAACGACTCACACGTGCTTTTTTTGGTCGTAGAGATGTTGCTGAATTCCAGTGCATTGATTGTTGCTTGGTTTCTGGATCATACATAAATATCCACGTTTCATCACAAGTAATTGCCAAATTCAAAAACTCTGGTTCATCCTTAATGCGTTGCAAAAAGTCCAAACAGTTCCTTGTGACATTGTTTTTGTTCATCTGACAACATTTTGGAACCATTTTTGCACAAACCTTTTTCAAGTTCAATTCTTCTGTTAAAATGTATCAAACACATTCCCCTGTCCAAATGAACTTTCTCAGCAACAGATCAAACACCCAACCTTCTGTCTTTTCGAATCACATCTCACACTTTTTTAATGTTGTCATCGGTAAATGTGCGTGGGCAGCCTGGGCAATCATCATATTTCATGCTTTCTCTACCTTCCGGAAATCATTTGTGCCATTCAAAAATGCATGCATGAGACATGCACTTTTCACCATAAGCCTCAGTCAATAATTGAAAAGTTTCCATTGTAACAAAATTATAAAGGGAGGAATGATGTGAATGTGAGTGCAAGAGCGAAAATGGTATATAACTGTGTTAATGATGGGAATGGGATTTGTTATGGGAATGTTGACGAGGTGAAAACGATTTCGGGTTTGTGTTCATCCAGTTCGGAGACCAATCATATGTGTGCAAAGATGTCTACATGTGTAAAGCATTAGAGAAGAATAGAGATCTGCAAGTTGTCCAATTGGGTCAGGCAGACTGCAAACAAGGGTATTTGTGTACAGAAACAAAGAGGTAGAGTTTGTTGCCTTAGTCAATATGTTGCAACCTCAGATTGTAGGAATTAGCGAGACCTGGCTATCAGAATCAGACCTACTAACTGGTATCGAGTGTCATGGGTACAGTATTTTTAGGAAGGATAGAGTGGATAGGAGAGGAGGGGGGCATGCTGCTAATGATATCGGATGACTTAAATCCAGTTAGAGTTGAGACCTATAAATGTAGTAATAGTACTAACAATATTTCATGTGACAGTGAGTTTGAAGCCATCTAGTGTGAGGTGGAATCTAATAAGACAAATTACACAGTGGGGTGTTGTTACAGACCTGGTGGATCGATTGCTGGTGAAGAAGAAATGCATCACCAAATAGAAAAGGTGAGCACGAAAAGAGTAATCATAATGGGAGACTTTAATTATACAAATATTGATTGGGTAGCAGTAGAATCTCATGAGAAGAATGAAAATGCATTTATTGAGCTGTTGCAGGCCAACTTCCTCACGCAGCATGTGACAGAAGGAACTCGAGGTCAAAGGGTGCTAGATTTGATTATTGTGTCAGAGGGCATTTCAGTTAAAGATGTAACTATTCTGCCTCCAGTTGGTGACAGTGATCATGCAGTACTCACTTGGGAAGTGACTAAGTTTATGAATGTTCCATTCAGAAAAGGTTACATGCTGAACTACAAAGCAGGAAATTATGACCAACTGAGGAGTATACCGAGTTCAGTGGAATGGGATCGGTTGCTGGATGGAAAGAATATCGAGAGTGTATGGGAAGCATTTAAACAATATTTAAATGATGCAATATCAGAATGTGTCCCGAGAGTTTGAAGAATAAATAGAGTAGGAGTCAAATGGATGTGTAATCTTATTAAGCAAGAGATCCGTAAGAAAAGGACGATGTGGAAGGAATACCATTTGCATAAGGATGACGTCCATTATGAACGTTATAAGCAGCAGAGTAGAATAGTCACAACTGTTGTACGGAAAGCAAAGTCTGATTATGAAAAGAAACTGGCTCTGCGTGCGAAAGACAACCCACAAGAATTCTATCGATATGCTGCAAGTAAAAGAAAGAATGAATATGAAAGAATAAACTCATCTAAATCCAGACAGAGTGAGGGTTACTGATGCAGAAGAGGTTGTTCAGTTAATGAGTGCCCATTTCATTAAAAGCTATCAACTTAGTGAATGCAACATTGAGCTCACTGTTACCTCTTCACTAGATGAAGAAACGCAAGTGTGTGAGGCCGAGGTATTAGAGCTGTTGCAAAACTGAATAAGAATTCAGCAATAGGGACTGATGGAATATCAGCATGTATGCTAAAAGAATGTTCAACTGAACTGATCATTCCTTTGACCAGGATGTTTAATATGAGTCTTAGAACAGGGAAGATTCTGCAGGAATGGAAGGAATGTATGGTAATTCCAATGCATAAGGGTGGTGCAAAGACCGATGTATCAAATTATCGACCAATTAGTATCTCAGGAGTGCTGGTGAAGATTTTAGAAAAATTAGTTATGGCCCGCATCCAGAAATGGGTTGACAGTGAATCTCTACTTTGCAATGAACAACATGGGTTTACTAAGGGAAGGTCATGTTTTAGCAACTTGCTCACATTCTATGACAATGTTACCACTGAACTAGACAAGGGAAATGGATACACCATGATACTTTGGGATTTTGCTAAGGCTTTTGACAGAATATAACATGACAGACTGCTGCATAAATTGGAGAAAATGGGTTTGGGTTATACAACATTAGCATGGATAAGAGGATGGCTGACTGACATATATCAAAAAGTGGTATACAGGGGATCTGAGTCTACAAGGTTTAAGGTAACAAGTGGTGTACCACAAGGATCAGTGCTTGGTCCACTGTTATTCAATCTGTACATTAATGATATTGGGAAGGATTTGACAAGTGACATACAGTTACTTGCTGATGATGCAAAGATAGGCAGGGTAATCATGAATGCTGCTGATATGCAGTCCTTGCAGAATGATTTGAATAAGCTGGAATTGTGGGCATGGGAAAATGGGTGTCAGTTCAATTTCAGTAAATGTAGAGTCATTCACTTCGGCATGATTACCTATCCAATGTCGTACTGGTGGGATTAGGTTAGAAGAAACTGATGAGGCTAGGGATCTTGGAGTGTTAATAGATAGGAAGTTGAAGTTCAGAGGCCATGTGGCAAAGATTGCAAATACACTCAAAAGATAATTGCAATGCTCAAATGAACATTCATATGTAAAGATAAGGAAGTTATTTTGCCTCTTTACAAGGCCTTGATAAGACCTCACTTGGACTATTGTGTGCAGGTCTGGTCTCCTGGTTTCCGATGTGATTCCGATATATTGGAGAGAGTACAAAGGAGAGTGTTAAAAATGATATCAGGATTGTGGAATACTGATTATGAAGACAGGTTGAGAATTTGTAGATTGCAGACACTAGCAAATAGGAGAAAGAGGGTTGATATGATTGAGACTTACAAACTGCTGAAAGGGTCATACAAGATTTTAATTGATGGGATGTTTCAATTTATGGAGAGTGGGGAAAGGACGAGATGGCATCCTTGGAAGCTGAGAATGAAGGCTGTCAAGAAGAGTGTAAGGGCCAGATTTTTCTCTCAGAGGGTGGTGGGTGATTGGAATGGACTGCCATTGGATGCTGTGAGTGCAAGCAGTGTAAATGAATTCAAGAATAAGTATGATAGCTGGTGTGTGTAGTATTTGGCCTCCCTCGATGAGTCTCTGACTCCCTGGAGGTCTCTCTTAATAATAATAACAATAATAATTAACTCACTGTTCACTCTTGCACTCCAACATTTTCTGATTGAGGGTAAGAAAATGTCTATATCTGAACATGCGTCCACTCATACTGAGTAAAGTGATGGAGTTCAGCCTTGTCTCATGGTGACAGACTAGAACATGCTCTATATCCATCTCTTTGTCTCTTTGGCTATAGGATTAGTCTCGTTTTTTTTTGTGTCGGACCTCGTAGTTCTGCAATTCATGCCATCTCTTCACTCCCATAATCTTTCTAAGAACCGTCATTGTCTGTGGTTTCCAGTCTGTGATCAAGTGTGATTTCTAACCAATTATCATCATCAGATAATTGGTTCAAACATGGTCTTGTATACAGCTAATTTAGTGTTTTGAAGTGATTTCTCTCTTATATTGTATACAAATTTATTCAGTTTGCTTTCTACCATACTAACTTTGCTCTGCTGTATATTTCTACACTTAGATTTCTTAGAAAACTCCACCTGACAACATTTCTTACTCTGAAAGGACAGATATCAAGTCCTTGAAAGATAATAGTAACATAGTTAACCTTCCGGCAGACAAAGGGAATGCAACTGTCATCTTAAACAAGTCTGATTACCATAATAAAATCTTGGAACTTTTAAATAGTGATACTTACTCCGAAATTGCTAGTGACCCTATGATGGAACTACACAATAGAACTAATAATTTATTAAAAACCACCTTAGAGTTACAAAGAAACATTTGGCTTTCTCTTAGGTCACTTCATCCCTTGATACTTCGACTGTATGGTCTCCCCAAGATTCACAAAAATAACTGCCCACTCAGACCTATAGTTGAGGGCATACACTCTCCTACTTATAATCTCTCCAAATATCTCGCGAGTTTTCTAAGAAATCTTTCTGGAAGTTCCTCTTCACATATTAAAAACTCTGCAGATTTTGTTTCTAAAATCAAGGACATCAAACTTAAAAGAACAGATTTAATGGCCAGTTTTGATATTGTTTCTCTCTTTACAAATGTACCTGCTCAAGAAGTCCTCAATCGTCTCAAGAACAAATTATCAAAAAAACTCTTTGCTCTTCTCTCCCATTGCATAAAGTCAGGATACTTCAAATATGATAATAAGATCTACTTACAAAACTCAGGTCTGGCTATGGGCAGCCCACTCTCTCCGATTCTCGCGGATATATTTCTCAACGATTTTGAAGAAAAAGCTATTAATTCCTTTCACTTTAAACCAAAAGTCTGGTACTGCTATATTGATGATATTTTCCTCATCTGGGAAGACGGTGTCAATAACCTCTATTTATTTTTAGACCACCTAAACAAGTGCCATGAAAAAATCTCTTTCACCTTCGAACTGGAATCAGATGACTGCTTTCCCTTTTTAGACCTTAAACTTACCAGATGTGCTGAGAGGATTAAATTCTCAATTTTTAGAAAGCCTACTCATACTGATAGATACCTTCATGCTTCCTCCCATCACTATCCCCCACAAAAATGTGGTATTATTTCCACCTTAGCTCACCGAGCCAAATCATTACTTACAGAAGAAACAGAAATTATAAATGAACTCCTTTTTCTTAAAAAAACTTTCATTAACAATGGTTTCTCTCCAAAGAAAATTGACAAATTTCTTTCCCCCAGGCACTCAACTACTTCTGAAGATCCCTCTTCCCCAAGAGCCGTCATCTCCTTGCCTTACATCAGCTCTCTCTCTCTCGCCAAAACTGGCCAAGATTCTCAAGAAATTTAACTTCAAAACTTGCTTCACTACGCTTCCAAAACTTCGTTCATTACTTAGCAAACATAAACAGAAACATCTTCCTACTCAGTTTCCAGGAGTGTACAAAATTTTGTGTGATTGTGGAAAGCCATACTATGGGCAGACTGCCAAATCCATCCTTCTATGTTTGGATGAACAACACAGTAGCAATATCTCCTATAACAGGACTAGAGCTAGCGCTCTCTCTAGCCACGTTCTCTTTTCAGCTAACTCAGATGAAAGCCGCCAACACATTGTAAACTGGACTCAAACTTCTAACATCCATGTATGCTACGATGAACTCGAAAGAAAGATTGTCGAATCAAGGGAAATTTCTCTGGATTCCTCTCATATCAACAACAGCTTGAGTTACAATCTCTCTGATGCACACGTTGCTTCTGTTCAGTACTGGTGCACTCGCGATAGCGCGTAGTATACGTTTGTTTGGAACTCATACTCGCATTTGTTTTTCAAACACAGTACCGTCTTTTTATACTTGTTCTGTTATTACAATTTTAAGTCTCTGTAATTTTTTATATATTTCTTTGATTGTGATACCTGAGAATGTTGATCTATTCAACGAAACTAGTAAACTAGTAGTATCTTTTTAAATATATTTGTCATCTTTTTATTTCTCGGTAACAGTCATTAAAACTTTTTCATAATATTCCAACCGAGTAAAAATGAATTCGCATAATATATATATATATATATATATATATATATATGTATGTATAATACATACAGTACATTCCTCAAAGACTCATTTTAGTGAGTGCGGGCAAGGCAAACCTGAGGCACATGAAGCTGGACCATGCCTTACTTCATGTAATATACATCTGTTCTATTATCTGTAGATTGGTCCCTACTCTTCTTTCCCCTGTATTTCGTCTCTTCTTGCCCCTTCTTCCCAATGCTATGGAAGAAGGGGAAAGAAGTTATTCTTTCTTTCTTTCTTGTTTTCCACCTCATGCAGTGGGAATTTGCCTTCTCTCCCAGGTATCTGTCCCACCTTAATTACGGACAATGCAGCAGAGTAGTGGCAAGCCGGCTGTAGTACTTGCCTTTAAACTTCATGAGTAGTACAGCTAGAAGAGATTTGAAAACTGCTACTGCTTACACGACAATCGACACACCTGCTCTAACACCACATAAGGCAGGTGAGAAGTTTACAATGTGGTCTGCCAAAAATATTAGCTATATTTCAACAATTAAAGTTCGGACACTATTCAAACCTAGAAAATTAAAAGTGATTGAGAAAGAATTGGAAAGATTTAAATGAAATGTAATGTAAGAAATTCATGAAAAAGTTAGAGAGCTAACTAGCAAATCATGCAGAAGGGTAGGCTCTCTCATTGCATTGAAGATACCAATGGAAACATCCTAATGGAGAAAGACAAAATAAGGGATAGATGGGTAGAGTATTCAAAGGATCTCTACAATCATGATAGAATAGATAAGCCAATGCAAGAAGATTTAGAGAGGGGGAGGGCACTATTCTTACCTGGGAAGTAACAAATGCCATTAGGAAATTGAAAACCAGGAAAAGCTCCAAGAATGGATGGAATTATGGCAGAATATTTCAAGGCTTTAAATGATAAGGCTATAAGATCAGACTGACTGACATATGTAACAAAATATATGAAACTGGACACCTACCAATACCTAAAATATCGAAGACAATCAAATGTTGAGTACAGAACAATCAGTCTGATCAGTCAGATAGCAAAAGTTATGTTATATATCATCCCCGAAAGAAATAAACATAAAATCAAAATGGAAATTAACGAAACACAATCTGGTTTTCAAGAAAATAAAGGAACGAGAAGGACTCTTCAACATTAGAACTATTAGAGAAAAATATCTGGAGAAGCAGAAAGAAGTCTACTTATGTTTTATTGACAAAGGCCTTTCACAATATAAAACATGAACAACTAATCAGATGTATCAGAAATTTAGGAGTAGATGGTAAAGATACCAGATTACTGATAAATCTATATTGGGAGCAAACTGCTGCAATAAAAATATCAGGAGAAATCCCCAGTACAGAAGGGTGTCAGACAAGGCTGTGTTCTTTCTCCTATATTGTTTAACCTCTATACTGAAAATATCTTGGAAGATATCAAAAATAATTCCATTGCATAAAAAAGTGAGAAAAGATTATGTGCTAACTAGAGGCTTATCTACCTCTCCACTTAATCATCTTTACAAGATTTTCATCCGTATTATACAAAACTGAATTAAATCTATCTATGAAGAAATCTTAGAAGAGGAACAAATGGGTTTCAGAAGTGGCAAAGGACCATTTGATGCATTTTTTTTGTAATAAAGACCTTACAATAGAAAACAATTCTATTCTTTATTGCTGTTTCATTGATTATAAATAAGCTTTCGATACAATAGATAGAAAATACATGACCAAATTCCTTGAAAAACTAACATAGATCCTTATATTATTAATTTCATTAAGTAATCTTATCAAGACTCAAAAACAATAGTGAAATTTAATAAAATGGAAACAGAAGAAATATATATTTTAAAAGCAGTTATGAAAGGCTGTCCACTTTCACCATACGTACTTTATATACATTAGTAATGTCACCAGGGAAGCTCTAGAAGGAATACTGGCCTCTCAGTAAATGGAACCAACATCACTCATACTGAGCTTGGCAAGTGCAGGAAGAATGATTGTTATGGGAGATTTTAACTATAGCAGTATAAGCTGGGAAGAGGAAAATGCATGTAGTAATAAGGGAATGGAATTTCTAGGGACAAAAATCTTATCTTAGGCAACATGTAATAAAGGGAACAAGACGTTCAAAAGTTTTGGATTTGGTCATAGCATCAGAAGAGCTGATAATAACTGAGATGACATCTCCACCAGTTGGAGAGAGTGACCATGTGGTTTTGACTTAGAAAATGAATAGACATGCAGGAGTATCAAAGAAAAGGGAATGTATATGGAATTATAAGGCATGTGATTATAATAGTCTTAGATTCAACTTGAGGCAGTTCCATGGAGGGCAGAATTGGAAGGCCATGATATCATTAGTGTTTGAGAAATTGTGAAGGAATATTTGTTAGCAGCAATAGCAAGCTGTGTTCCAGGATTGAAGAGGAGGACACAATTTGGTGTAAAGTGGATGACAAACAATACTAAACAGGAACTGCAGATGAAAAAGAGATTATGGAAGAGATATAAGGGGAGAGGTGGAGAGCAGATTAACGAAGAATATAAGATGCAGGTCAGGAGAGTGACTAGAATGGTGAGGAAGGCAAAACTGGAATATGAGAAGAGATTAACACTAAGATCCAAAGAAAATCCTAGGGAATTTTTTTAGCTATGTGGCCAGTAGGAGGAGAAATGACTGTGGAAGAATGACATTGCAGGATAAAAATGGGAATAGCGTAACTGATGCAGTAGTGGAGTTGTTCAATGAGCACTTTATTGGAGTATTTCATCTTGGAGAAGAAGGTTTTAATACTAAGGGATAGGGCAGGTTCGGAGGTGCAAGAGGAGAGTGTATTCCAAATACTGAGTACTCTGGATGTCAGTAAAGCTGTGGGACTGGATGGTATTTCACCACGGGTTTTGAGAATGTGCTAAAGAACTGACAGCTCCATTGACCTGGCTCTTTGATAAAAGTCTGGCTGCAGGAAAGGTACCCAAAGAATGGAAGGTAAGATAGTGCCATTGTATAAGGGCGGTACCAGACTGGAAGTGTCTAATTATAGGCCAGTTTGTGTCTCATCAGTAGTTGACACACAAACTGGCCTATAATTAAGGTCTTGAAGGATTAGTGAGGGACTATATACAGAGTTGGGTAGATGAGGGTAATGTCATCTGTGAGAATCAACATAGATTTGTTAAGGGGCACTCTGGCTTCAGTAATATGATTGCCTTTTATAATAAAGTTATAAGAGCAGTTGATGAGGGAAAGGCATATACAGAAAAACCCTTGATTTAATGGACAAAATTTCTAGTCCGTATATTACATGTGAAAATTAACATCCTGTTAACTTTAAAATGCTTTTAACCAAATTTTGCATATAATTAAATTAACAGGTTATTTTTTGATATTAATTTACTGTTATTTTTAACAAATTTTGGTGAATAGGCCATCATATGTTGGAAAAACACTGTAGTAATTTAGCCAACATAAATGAGTCACTGCTCATAAAACATGTTCGGCGAATGATTAGGACGTGATCACACCAATCGAACTGTAATTGGTTCTTTTGTCGTGTGGCATGACTTTCTGTGGCAGTTTTATTACACACATTTTCGTAATTTTAGGGAGTTAATTATAAAAAACAGCAGAATTCAAAAGTTCAAAAAAAATTAATAGTATTTTCAAAGCAGGATTAACTAAACCAAGCACCTCAACATTGAACATTAACTTATCTTAAAAGTGTGTGTAAAACAATTTTTTTTTTGTTATTACAGTGTGCTAATATTGATAAAATTGCAGTATAATGTTACAGATATTTTAATTTTAAAAAATTCGCAATTTAACAAACACCTCATAGTCCCTATTAGTCCGTTAAATTGAGGGTTTACTGTACTGCCATTTTTTTTTTTTTTTTTTTTTGCAAAAGCATTTGACAGGGTGCCACATGATAAGCTGATATTTAAGTTCCAGCACGTGTTTAAATGTCGGGTTACTCAACCGGATTCAGGACTGGCTGTCTTATAGGTATCAGAGAGTCGTGTATGATGGGGCAATATCAAGGAAGCAGAGTTCGCACGGTTAGCCTAGTGGCTTTGCGCTTCGCAACCATATGTCTGGGGAAGGAGTGTCCTGGGTTCGATTCCCATCGCCGACATGAGGAGCTTAAGGATCTTCCTCAGCCATAGCCAAGTTAGCCGGTCTTGGGCTTGGAGAGCAGGATTTTCCCCCCAGTTTATCTGGGATTTTCATCCCGCAAGCAGGCAAGCCAGCTCCCTGAACACACACGGACTACAGTCATAAATACTTAACCCCCCATGAGGGGGCTCAACTCGCCCCAACAGGGAACGGGGGAGAAAAGGGAGGAAACTCCATATGAATAAATGAATAAATAAAAGGAAGCAGAAGGTCACAAGTGGGGTGCCACAGGGCTCAGTACCGGGACCTGTATTGTTCAACCTTTATATTAATGACATTGTCAATGGATTACAAAGGGATATTCAGTTGTTTGCAGATGATGTAGTAAAGCTGGAAAGGGTTATCAGTAATAGTGAAAATATGGCAGTCCTGCAAGAGCATTTGAATAAACTAGACAGATGGGCAAATGAATGGGGGGACTGTAGGTTTAATGCAGCAAAATGTAAAGTCTTGAAGTTTGGGATACATCGATGAGAGACTGCATACTCGATTGGAGAAGCTGTACTGGAGGAAGTAGGGGGGACAAGAAATCTGGGGGCGATGATTGACATAAAACTGAAATTCAGGGTGCAAATTGTAAAGGTGGTGAAGGTAACCCAGAGGATTGCTGCAATACTGAGAAGGAAGCTGGCCTGTAAAGATAAAAGAGTTATCATTCCCTTGTATAAGATCCTGATCAGACCACACTTAGACTATTGTTCCCAAATTTGGTCCCCAGGATTTGAAAGGGATAAATTAACTGTGGAAAGGTTACAGAGGCTGATGACAAAGGTGGTTTCAGGACTGTACAATATCAGTTATAAGGACTGGCTGAGTGAATGTAGACTGCAGAGTTTGGTGAATAGAAGAAGAGGTGATATGATCAAACTTTTAAACTGTTGAGAGGCGGTTACAGGGTGGACATTGGGGAGTTCTTTTATTTGGTGGAACAGGGGAAGGGAACAATGACAAGGGCCATCCCTGGAGAAGTTATGAAAGGAAGTTGTGAGCAAGAGGGTGAGGATTGGTTTCTTTGCATGGAAGGTGGTTGAACCGTGGACTGCATTGCCCGAGAGAATGGTGAGAGCAAAAATAGTTCAAGGAGTAGTATGATAGACTATTTCTTAAGAAGGATCTGCCACGATGAGTCTCTTGGCTTCATGGAAGCCTGATTAATAATAATAATAATATGCGGATGATATAGTCCTTACTAACAGCAAAGAAGATCTGAAATCCATGATCAGCAAACTAAAGCAAATTAGCAATAAATATGAGTATAAATTTTACTAAAACTAAAACAAAGACAATATGGAAAGAAACAAGTTAACATTGATAATATATTGAAACAAGTAACTCAGTTTAACTCTTTGGGATCACTTATCACTGAAGATCTAAATTATATGAAAACAATAAATCATAGAATAGGTTTAAGATGGCCTGTAATAGAAAACTAAATAAAATAAACAGTTGAAACTAAAAATATACAACTCAATGGTATTGCCCGTGATCCTCTATGGGTCTGAAAGTTGGATAACAAAGAAAAAAGAAGAAATAAAATTACAAGCATTTGAATCCAAATTCTTATGAAAAACAAACCAAACTAAATGGACTGAGAAAAAGACAAATCAAATTGTGAGGAATGAACTAAATTACAAAGAAAAAATATTAGACAAACTAAATAAAAAGAGATTAAAATGGTATAGGCATGTAAACAGAATGAATCAACAGAGATTACCTTATATCCCTACAGGGAGAGAAAACCACCAAACAGACAAAGGGGCAGACCAAAGATAAGCTGGATCCCTAATATTAAGAAAGCTACTAAGTTCAACAACCTTAAAGGTCTTTCAAGAAAGACTTTATCAAGAGAAGAGTTGCAGAAAATGGACTCATGAAGTACTCAACCCGTCTTGACGGAAGACAATCAATCATCAATACATACATTATGCACATGATCTATAAACACTGATGTCAAATATGTATACACTCTCCTAAGATAGAGTGGGTCACCATGAGAGAAGTAGACCCAACCATCCTGCAATAGGAGAGGCCTTTATCCAGCAGTGGAGAAATTACAGGCTAAAGACAGACAGGCAGACAAATACTGATGTTCTGTAAAAATTTAAAAACAAAAGAAACGCTTGAATATGATAAAATATGCCCGAGTTTATATACACTCAGTATAGGGATCAGATAGATTATGAGTATGACTAAATTAGTGACTGAGCCCACTGATGAAATGAGGTCAATAAATTAAAATGTGAATGATGGTTAATCCATACCACAGATCTCACACATAAGCATGTCATCACCATTCAAACAGGAAGGCGCATGAATGACAATAACCTATGAATAGCCAAGCACAGAACAACAACTTCTTTAATAATAAATAGGCAGCGTAGGCCAGACTACAAGCGTTTTGATTTCAAGCTTGTTTTGATCAACCATGTTGTTGGACACCATTCCATGATGATTACCACTGAGAAAAGTTTGTCTTATGATCTACCTGTAACCAATGTAAGGGATAGACAGATGTTGGAAGTGCGAGGAACAAGATAAACTTGTTGCAGCACATGCAGCCTTATTTCTTTTAATCTCAATGTAGCTTGGGATCCAACAGAAATGCATCCTCCAAATGATTAGCTGTAGACTTCTTATTCTTATTGCCTGTAAAGAGCTTCGTGTGTGTTTTGCATTTTCCTCCCAACAGTAACCCTATCAGGGGGTAATTTATTCCTACATGCTCCATTGCATACAATGCTTATATTACATGCACTGATTAACATTTATATTTTTTGTATCAATATTCATAGTTACATTTATGGTTTTATATCAATATTCATTTTTACATTTATATTTTTATATATCCATATATTAACACCTCAAGGGCTCACTCTAGTGAGTATGGGAATGGCGAACCCGAGGTACCTGATGCTGGACCATGCCTTACTTCATGTAGTGTAAGTCTGTTATATTATACTATAAGAAGATAGGGACCAGTCTGTAGACTGGTCCCTATCTTCTTTCTTTATATTTTCTCTCTTCTTCCTTCCCCCCAGTGCTATTAGAGTAATTCGAGAGCTAGGGGGTGAATCTTTTCTATTTACTTTATTTTCTACCTTTAGTAGTGAGAGGAGTAGCCTATTCTAAGCAGTGGGCATCTGCTGCTCTCCCAAGTTTGAGACCATACCATAATGGTTTCCTGAGGAAGGCAACAGAAAACCACCTCAGTATTATTTCCAATATATATGGAAATAATACTGGTGAACTCAGCAAATTTAGTTTCCACAACTGGCAAAAGTCGGGTCTATTGGCAAATGATGGATGTCATGCCTGGCAAAAGAAGAAATGAGGCTTCTTAGGTCATTAACCTACGAAATCCTCATATGGACAATGAGGATGGGATCCCAAGTATTGAGAAAAATAGGAAGAAAATAAGACATCCAAGAGAGAATGAGATAGAAACTATACGTGTGGCAACTTGGAATGTAAGAATAATGTTGAGAGCTGGTAAATTATAGAACTTGAAGAAAGAATTGGAGAGGAATAAATTGGATGTGGTTGGTCCAAGTGAAGTTAGATGAGAAGATATAGGAGATTTTGAAAGTGATGGTTATAGAATTATATATTACTGTAGAACACGGGGGAAAATTGGAGTAGCATTTGTGTTGAATGAAAAGGTTAAAAATTCAGTAGAAAAAAGAATATATAAAAGTGACAGGGTGATTATGATTAAACTGAAAGCAAAGCCTGTGGACATAATGATTATACACCCACAAGTGACCATGATGAAAATGAAGTAGAAGAGATAATATAATCAAACAGAAGAAGACAGAACTAAAAGGTGTACCATCTGGATGGGAGACTGGAAAGCAGTGGTAGGTGAAAAGGTAGAGAAGGGAATAACAGGAAAATATGGCCTTGGAAAAAGGAATGAGAGAGGTGAGAGACTTATAGAGTTTTGTAAAAGACACAAACTAATCATTGGTAATACTTGGTTTCAACTTCCAAAGAGAAGAAAATGGAAAATGCCAGGAGATATCGCAAGATACCAGATTGATTACATGTTAATACAAAACAGGTACAGAAACAGTGTAAAAAGGATATCAACATATCCAGGAGCTGATATTGACCCAGACCATAATTTGCTTGTTATGGAATTAAGAATACGATTTAAGAAAATAAACAAAGGTAAAAGCAAGAAAAGGTGGAACCTAGAAAAACTCAAAGGAGATGCAGGTAAGAAATTCAGAGAACTGGAGAATAAAATAAGAAACAAAGAGGATATATCTGAAGAAACTATTGATGTTAACGCAAAATGGAATCAACTGAAAAACTTAATACAGCAATCCCTCAATTAATGCGCCTAATGCGTTCTTTAAAACAGGAGCATTAATTGAAAACGCACTAATCGAATATAATAACCTATGGGGAAAAGTATAATTCATTCCACACTTTGCAAAGCTTTGCTTGGTGCCAAGAATAGTTGATTCATGCTGAAGGAGAGAAAGAAATGAAGGACGTACGAATTGGTCACCAACAAGCGAAATCACGTGCTTTATAAAATTTTCCAACTGTTATACAAGCAAAATAGTTACCACTTTAAAAACCACAATGATCATAAAAGAGAAGTTAATTTTCCGATGTGTAATAATAAACAACTCATCCCAGAATATGGATTGATTACCCTATTATCGGAATGGAGTCTCCATTTTGTGACATGCACAAAAGTGTTGAAGGGTCTCAAATCTGTGGGCGTACTATAGCAGACAACATAAATTTTAACAATTTGGAACATAGTATACATGGAAATGGTGTAGTATGCAATTAAAAATAACTTTGTAATATGTTTTAAATTGGTAACTAAATTATTTCATTCTAGTGAGTGATTTTTTAAAATAGTTAGCCATAAAAATGTATAGATAGAAAATTTTTTAAATCTGTAACATTTATTTTTAAGATGTATATAGGCGCACTAATCGAATTTGGGTATAGAAAAAAAAATGACGTACTAATAAATATCTTGAAAGTGATGGAACGGGGTTGACAATTTTTCAGCAATTGGAGGAATATTTAAATAAGTATGATATTCCATTTACTAATATAACAACAGTAGCCACAGATGGCACACCTACAATGGTGGGCCGTTATCGAGGTTTTGCTGCCTTTCTGAAAGAAAAAGTTCAAAAGTTGGTTTCGGTGTGTTGCACCGACAAGGAGATGTGCTTTGCATTATGGGAGATACTGAGACAAGGAGTGATGGGAGCTTTGTCCACCTTTGCGACGAGTTGCCAAGGGATGTACCACTTTACCTCAGTCCTGAAGATATTTTCAGGTGCAAACTTTGTTTGCTTACGATTGAATAAAGGATTAAACTAAATTTATTATATTCTTAGCAGTACTTTGGAGGCATGCGAGAGCGTGCTTATAGTTCTGTAGCCACTGCACTTAATAGGATTGCTTTTCTTTTCAATTGGTATAAGAATATTCTCTGTGAAATCTTTAGGCCAATACTCCTGTTTTGTAAATGAGGTTGCAGAGTTTCCATGTTTCTGTTATACCTTTGTCCTCCAGTTGTTTTAGGATTTCACTAGGTATTCCATCCACTCCTTCCATCTTTTCACTTTTTAATTCCTTAATTGTTGTTTCTATTTCTCTCTTCAGTATTTCAGGACCTCTTTTTTCTGTTGAGATTTCATTTTTTGCATAAAATTCTTCGATGTATTCCTTCCATCTTTCACCTTGTATTTCAATATCATTTTCCTTGCATATCTTCTAATGGCAGATTTCTTATGCTTTTTTTAATATTTGTAATTTCTTTTGCTTTTTCAAACATTTTATCATATTGCCCCTTTTTATCCATTCTTCAATTTCTTTACATTCTGCTTTTAACCATTCCTCTCTTGCTTTATCAGTTTCTCTTCTCAGTTCATTATTTAATACTTAGTATTTTCTTCTTCCCTCTTCAGTGTTTACATTTTTCATCTTCTTTCCTCCATTTTTCTTATCATTTCATTTGTAATTCATGGCTTCTTAATTCTTTTCCCTTCCCTTCAGCAGCTGTTTCGTATACAGCAGGGGTCGCCAAACTTCTTTGACTGTCGACCCCTTAAAGAGTTTCTTGACTTTTTATCTACCCCCTCTATTTTACTATTACGTAATTATAATAGGACAAGCAAAAAAGACCCTTATGAGAGTTTTAGATTATTTATTGTATGTATAATATAATATGTAGCACATATTATTATATTGGCTTAACGTCAAAGGGATACGTTTTTGACGTCCTTCTTAACATTACTTTGATAGGAGGGATAAATAATATATAAAATATAAAGTTTAATTTAGATAACAAAACAACAGTAATACAATCTTCTTATATATATATATATGAAAATAAGACTTTTATTAACTTAGTATACAATTTACTAATATTGTCAATGTGAAGGGTGTGCTTCGTGACTCTTGACAAAAGTAGCAATGTTGGATTCAAAATTAGTAAGTTTCAGCCTTAAACTGCCACGGAATTCTATATCTAGCTTATTTCTTTGTTTTGTTAAAATGGAATTAACATGGCTGAAACCAGCTTCAACCATGTATGAGCTTGGAAATGCAAGCAAAAAGTGGAGTACTACTTCATTAAGTTTTGGATATTTTTCTACAGCATTTATATTCGTCTAAAAGTAACTTAAAGTCCTATTTTTAAAAAGCGTCTTAACTTCAACATCAACTGACAATTCAATAAGTTCATCTTGTAAGTTACATTCGATATTTTCAATGTCTGCAGAAAATGTGCATGATAACCCAGTCTGGAATGTGCAAGTTTTCAAAATGTGCAAAGTGCAATTTAAAATCATCGCTCAAATTTTGAAGATGTTTTCTGTATATTTCTAAGTCTTCATCTTTTATTTCCAATTGCCATAGATTCGAAAAATACTGAAAATCTTTTCGTAACTTTTCGTAAGTATACTGCTATGCATTAAGGGAATGGCCACCACCCAGACCGGTTTCGACCTTTATTGAGGTCTCATCAGTGGGAGGCAGACCCAGAGTGGTGATACTAAGGCAGAAGCAATGAAGAGGTCATATTTACCTATACGAGTTGCCAACCGGTGCACCACCTTATTATTAAATTACTCTGGATTTATAGAAAGATGTTGGAAGTTATAGTCTAACCAAGTGCAAAATAAACTTACAAAAACTGCTAAGAATATTAAATCAACAATTGTATAATAGAGTGGAGTATTTTCTGGGGGATAATCAATTTGTATTTAGAAAAGACAGAGGAACTAGAGATGCAATTGGAGTAATGAGGACCATATGCGAAAGAAATATAGAAGTAAATAAAGAAGTTTATATATGTTTCGTTGACCTTGAAAAATGGGAAAATCTGATGGAAATATTAGCAAAATAGGTTTAGATTGAAAAGACCGAAGGTTAATAACTGAATTATATATGAACCAGACGGCCATAATAAAGACAAAAGTAGGAAAAACTAAAAAATGTGCGATTAGTAGAGGTGTAAGACAGGGATGCTGCCTGTCACCGACGCTCTTCAATACATCTGCAGAAGAAATGATAAAAAAAGCATTTGATGAAGAGAAAACAGGAATCACTATTGGAGGAAGAACAATACAAAATATTAGATTTGCAGATGATCAAGCAATATTAGCTAATACTGAAGATGAACTACAGCACCTAATGTAAAAATCTAATGTAAAAATTTGAAAGTACAGTAGGACAGCATATCCGCAGTCAACCCTGGTCCGAAGATATTAACATACGAAAGGAAAACTTACGAAACTTTCATAGTCTCTACAAACATTCGGCTTTGAAATAAAGTTGGATCTAATATATCCACTTTGCTTATGTAATTTTACATTGCTGAAATGAAGCCGTACGACTCTTTCTTTTAGTAATAGACAGTTCGGCAGATCACAGAGATTGTCCAACACCAGGGCAACAAGTTGCAAAGGTGGACTACATGCATCTGAGGTAGCTAAGATTCCATTCACATTCAGATAACTTTATTACAGTATGTTGTAATAATCTCTTACTGTGCGTAATTTATAAATTAAACTTTCTCATAGGTATTTATGTATAGGAAAAAACATAGTATATATAGGATTCGCTACTATCTGCAGTTTCAGGTATCTGTGGAAGACGATGGAACCAAACCCCGTGGATATGGGGCCTACTGTATATGCAAGAAATATGGTATGAAAATTAACACAAAGAAAACAAAAGTGATGAGAGTCTCCAGGAAAACAGGTGATCAAGGTGATGATGAATGGAGAAAGTGTAGAGCAAGTGAGACAATATAAATACCTTGGTAGTATAATACAAGAAAATGTGACATGGAAATAAAAGAAAGAATTAATAAAGGAAAATATGTATTTTATAGCAAGAAAAATTTGTTTATTAATAAAATGAATAAAAATCTAAAGAAAAGGCTTAAGTGTTATATTTGGAGTATGACCTTATAAGAGTCAGAAACATGGACAATTGGGAAGAAAGAAGCTAAAATGTCGGAGGCATTTGAAATGTGGTTATGGAGAAGAATGGATAAAATAAAGTGGACTGAAAAAATAACCAATGAAGAAGTATTACAAAGAGATGAAGAGGAAAAGAATTTACTAAAGACAATATGAAGAAGAAAGCATAACTGGAAAGGACATGTATTAAGAGAGACAGTCTACTGAAAAGAATGATAGAAGGGAAAATTGAAGGAAAGCAAAGAGGAAGGAGACTACTAATGATGCTTGATGATATAATGGGCACAAGAGGATATCAGGAAATGAAGGAGGAAGCAAGAGACGGAGGAAATTGGAGGAAGAGAATCTGCTGAGTTATACCATTGGACCTGTCAAGAGACAGAATACTAATGATGATATTAACACCATATAATTCACATAATATCAGTAATTTATGTTAGATTACAAGCACTGGAAGATGATCTTATTGGCAAATTTAATTAATTCTGAGTAATACTTTTCAGTAAGTCTCTGTTTTCATACTGGCCACTTGTCTCCAGAAGTGATGACGTGTTGTATTAGGGGCATCCAGATGGAGTCCAGTAACTGACAGTCATAGAGTATGTGGTCAACAGTCTGTTGAAGGTGTGGACTACAAGTGCATGATGGTGATTCCAGGATATGGAATCTGTGTCAGTAGTGTCTTAGTTTTCCATGTCCTGTTAGTAGCGTGGCTAAACATGGAGAAATGGCATGTCTTTTCAGCCATAGCCTTTTTCTGATGCTTGGCAAGAATTCTTTTATTGTTGATCCATTTTTTGATGTCTTCCATTCTTCTTCCCACAAGCCTAGACTTGTGGGAAGAAGAATGGAAGACATCAAAATGGAAGACATTCTCTTCTGCAAGTGTTTTTATAGCAGATTTTGAGTACTTTTGGTAACTTGTTTCTAGCCATTTGTTTCTAGCTGCTTCTGAGCAGCTAGAGCCAGCTGATCCGCTATCTCGTTCCCTGCTAGCCCAGTATACGCATTCACCCAGCAGAACTTGATTTCCCATCCCTCTAGAGCAGTGGGTCTTAACCTTTCCAAAGTCACGGAACACTTTTGATTATAAAAAAAATTTGGGGAACACCAAAAGTATTAGGGGTCATAAAACTAACAATAAACATATGCATGGACTTGCCTTTTATAAAAATGGAACTGGTTTTAATGCCATACTTGAGCTTGTCAGCTTTCGCAGGTTTCAGCAACATCAAGTCTAATATGTGATATCCTACCCTATCTCTTTGTCTATATTAGTAAGTCTTTCACGCTTTTTAGTTTTTATATTCGTTAATATTGAGAAATCAAACTCGGACAATTATGATGATGAAAACTATAAAAAAATTTTCAGTGCTCTTGTGGAGAGAGCTGGGTATTCAGCTTGGACAAAAATCCAAAATTCCTCAAGGGTAATTGCAGAGAATTTCATTTTTAGAGTACGATCTGTTAACAAGGTAACTAATTGTTCTTCTTGTAACGAAAATTCACAACTCAATGTATTTACTGTGCCAAATGGATTTCGTATCCAGTCATAATTGTGTGTATTTAAGGATGGAAAGTAACTCGAAATATTTTCTTCTAATATTGTTAATTGTTCTGTTATAACAGAAATAATTCCCTCGACATTTTCATTCAGAGTGGCCAATTACACTCAGAACTGTATCATGTGACATCTTTCACCAGCGGAACACTTGTAACTAGTTTGGAGAACACAAGTGTTCCGGGGAGAACACTGGTTAAGAAACACTGCTCTAGAGTGAGATTCCGAACCAGATTTCTTGTCTGTTCTATTAATGCTATATGGTTGTTTTGGTTTTTCATGCTGTCTACAGTGCTTTTACTATCAATGTAAACTGTTACTGTCTTTTGATGAGAGGTGTTGAGTTCTAATTCCTGGAGATATGTAAGTGACTAAACTATAGCAAGTTGTTCTTCTTGCTTGTTGGAACAGAGAGGATGCAGCGTTCTTGTATAATGAACTATCTGTTGTATGCAATGAAAGAACAACTGACGTTCCCTTTGGTTTTGCTTCCGTCAGTGTATATTTGAAAATCGTCACTTTTGGAGCTTTCATTCTCCTTAATATATGTTCTCTTTGCTGGGTGAAGCAACCTACTGTAGTGAAGTGGGCGTTCATAGTAATTTGGATCGATGTTGTAATTTTCATTATATCTTCCGGAAATGACGTCATATACAAGAGATAATTCTTGTATTTTCAGGCAGAAAATACAAATAGAGCTGCAATAACACAAGTTGCCTCGAAAGATATTGTCCTGTATCCTTTAATTATACGTATAGCTATAAGGCATTGAACTCTGCTTAGTTTTTGTCGGTTTATCTTTGATTTTAGTGTAAGTTTCCAGGCAGGTGCAGCATAAGATATCAGTGGTAGAATAGCACCGGTATATATATATATATTGTTTTCAGTGCTTGTTGGACTAATCCCCACTTAATCCTTGCCGACTTAGCTAGGAGGTTTGCTACTTGTAAGCTTTTTTCAGCAACATACGAGAAGTGCTTAATGAAGGTAAATTTTTCATCTATTATCACTCCTAGATATTTTAACTCACTGGCTACCTCGAAAACTTCTCTGTTTAGGAAGACTGTTATGGGTTGTTTTGATTTTTTGCGTGAGATGTGGAGCACTTTAGACTTGGTGCTATTGAAGATAATTTTTTTTTCACATGCTCACTCCGCAATTTTAAAGAGCTCTTCGCTGGCCGTTATTTCTAACTGTAAGCCGTTGCATCCCCGAATCATTGGCAAAGGCTATGACTTGTTTCAGTAGTGAAAGGAAGTCTTAAAAGCGAGTTGTACTGGATGTTCCAGAAACCTGGCACACAGCAGGATCCTTGTGGGCAGTCTCGTTTGACTTCTTTCGCTATTGTGGTTTTTAATGTCACGGCTGTTCTTCTGTCTGTAAAATCATTTTTTGTAAGGTAGAGTAAGTTTTTTGGGCATTTTAAATCTATTAACTGATTAATTATGGTTGGTCATGACGCAGCATTGAAGGTTCCTTGAACAAAGAGTGGTTTATTCAGGAGTGCAGTCCAAAAGACGGCCTGTGACTAGTGGGGTGCCACAGGGCTCTGTTCTTGGAGACCACTGCTGTTTAATCTGTTTATTAACGATATAGGGAAGGATCTAAGTGGAACAGTTCATTTGTTCACTGATGATGCAAAGTTGGGGAGGGCGATAGTGAATGCAGAAGATGTCAAAGTCTTGCAGGATGACTTAGATAGATTGAAGTTCTGGGCAAAGGAGAATGGATGTCAATTTAATGTGACAAAATGTAAGGTTATGCATTTTGGGGTGAAAAGATTAGCAGCAGTATACCACATGGGTGGAACTGTACTCCAAGAGATTGATGAGGCCAGGGACTTGGGAGTGTTGGTGGATGGGGAGATGAAGTTTAGGGGGCACATTGCGAAAGTAGCTAAATCAGCTCATCAACTCACTTGGTTGTTGAAAAATACCTTCACGAGCAGAGACAAGCAAGTTATTGTACCTCTGTACCAAGCCTTGATAAGATCTCATCTTGACTACTGTGCCCAGATTTGGTTACCTCGGTTCTTTCTTGATGGGGAGGAGGCGGAGAGGATCCAGAGGCGAGTGACTAAGATGATAGCAGGTCTATGGAATGAACCAGATGAGAACAGGTTGAAGATTTGTGGGTTGCAGAAACTGGTTGATAGGCAAAAAAGGGGAGATATGATTGAGACATTCAAATTGCTAAAAGGATTCTATAAGATTAATTCAGAGGATATTTTTGAGAGCAGGACTGGTGGTGGGAGAACTAGGGGACACCTATGGAAGCTGGGCAAGAGTGTGGTTAGCAGTGGTGTTAGAGCTGGGTTCTTTACTTTTAGAGTGGTAAATGAGTGGAATAAGCTGCCAGAGTCTGTTGTGGGTGCTATGACAGTGAGCGAGTTCAAGGCAAGGTATGATAGATACTGTGAGAATGGCATATAGTTGTGTGGACATGATGTTTAGGGCCTCCCACGATGAGTCTAAGGACTCCATGGAGTAGCCCGAAAAATAATAATAATAATCAGTAGTATGCCTTTTTTTTGCTACAGACTATCTTCTGTGAACTCTTTAATCTCCATAATTGCATCTACTGTGCTGGACTGAGGTCTAAATGCGTATTGATTGCTGCTTAATAGGTTTCTTGAGTAGACATAGTGCATTATTCGGTTTATTAGGAGTTTTTCTAGTACCTTACCAGCAACGTTTATGAGAACTGATTGGTCTGTATTTGCTAATTTCATCAGATGTTTCTTTTCCTGGGTCGATTATGGGTATAATTTTTGAGCGTTTCCATATTGAAGGAAATCGACCTCTTTTTACGCATTTGTTGTAAACTGTTGTTATGAATTAGGGGAATTCGAGAAACAGTCTTAGGAGTATAACGCTGGTTATTCCGTCTTCTCCAGGAGTTTTTTTTTGGATCCATTGATCTTAATGGTTACTCGATTTCATTAGATGTAAATAAGTCATCAGGAGTGTCTATGTCTGTTTCATTCTTTGTCTATAAGTTTTGTGGATTGCTTCATCTGTTGATTCAACATCATCTGGAATGAACTTCTTTATCATAAGAGCTGCAGTTCCTGCTAAGTTTTTAGTGTAGATGCCATCTGTTTTCTTGATAGTTGATAAAATAGGTGTTGTCTTATTCTTGCTTACTGCAAATTTATATATGCAATTCCAAGGATTCGATATGGATGAAATTGAACAGAATTTTTTCCATGATTCTATTTTCGCATTTGTAATTTTTGACTGATAGCTGTATTATTTGGCTTTATAGTAGTTCTGTCTTCTACTCTCACTCAAATCTTGGTTATTGTATGTTCTTTGGTATAGTCGTCAGAGTGCGTTAACATGTTTTCTTAGGGCTGTTAGTTTGTCGTTCCAAAAAAAAAGGTATTAATTTTCTTCCATCAATATTTAGCTTATTGGTTGTTCTGAGTGTTTGGTCGCTGGATTTTATCAGACATGATGAAAGCGCAGAAGCAAGGAAGTCTGTATCGGATTGTACTAATGCCCAGATGGCTAGGTTTTTGTCTAAGCTGGGCTGTTGTTCACCATTCGCATTATAGTGATCTTCTGAGATTAGGTGTGAAAATTCTCTTTTTAATGCTTTTATAAATTTCTCTAAGTTTGTTTTATTGGTAGAGTACTTGGTATTAATTCGATGGTTTGTGTTGTGTATTTCATTTAAATTTTTGTTACTGATAATGAAACTTAATATGCGATGGTCAGAACAGCTTTCCTCTTCTTCGCATTTAAAAACCCGGGATAAAATAGAGTTGTTTGCTATTGTCATATCAATGAAGCTCTGTTACAATCGTTGTTTAGTATGTGCAGGGAATTTGATGCTATGAATGCTTCCAAATTTTTTCCTCTACTGTTTGTGTTTTCATTAAACCATAATACCGAATGAGCGTTGCTATCTATTTCTAAAATTAGGCTCTGGTTGATGGTAAAATCCAAGATGTTGCTCATTTTTTCTAGGTCGTATTTAGTGTCAGCGTGATAGTTTAGATACATACTTGCAGAAAGTTTTAATTCCTCTGTATGTCCTTTCGATAAGTACCGAGTCCTCATTGCAGTGCTCAGAAATTAATATTGCCTCAACTTCAGGATTGATCACTAGTATTGCAGCTCTCTTTCTTTCTGATCCCTTTGAAAATATTTTATAATTACTTGGAAAGCTGCATATTTTGTTGTTGATGTTGTAGGGTTCTTGTATTAATGCTAGTACTATATTTTTTCTATTTATGAGTTCTGTTAAGTTATTTACAGCCTTTATAGAGCGTTGAAGATTTATTCGAAGGCATGCCAGGGAAGTAGTGCTGTATCTGCTAGTTTTATTGCTTTCCACAATCTGTGTTTTCAATTTTGAGCTGTCTGTAGTAGTAGTTGTATGTCGGGCAATTTTTGTTTAGTGCCATGTGTTTGCAGTCGTTTTTGGCATGCTTGTCATTTTGGCAATTTATGCAGTTCATCTCGGACTTATTCCTGGGCACTTACTGAACTTATGTTCTTTAGAGCAGAATGGACAGGTGGTTTTCCCCCCCACAGTCTCATGTGTGATGGTGGAATTTATTGCAGTTAAAGTACTTCAGAATGTACAGTCTGCACAATGGCAAATTCTCCACAGCATTTTGACACCAGTTTTTAGCAATTTGGTCCTCACTGTTGGATCGACTTCGATAATTAAGTTTCTTTTATTCGTTTTATCATTTGTCATGATAAATTTCTGTCCCAGCTTTGTATCGGTTCTGAACAATTCTTCATTCTTCATGCGGACTGAGTCGATTGCATTGTTCGTATATCAATTTAAATGGGAATATCATATATAATTAGTCTTGGAAGATATTTCTTGCTGGGATTTGCTACTAACGTGTCTTTACATACCTTCATGATTTCATTACGTAGCAAGTCTATGTCAGTCATTTCTTTAGATTCAATTAAGGCTCCTCCGTTATTAATACTTTTTCATTTTTGTTATTCCAAATTTTGATTTTCCTTGGGTCTATTTTATCTTTGATGATATTTTTAGTTTCCTCGCTGTTTAGTTGAGCTATTGGTTTCACTATTAGTTTATAGCATTATTATTATTATTCCAGGCAACTCCAAGGAGTCAACAGACTCATCGAGGGAGGCCCTAACATCATGTCAAGAACAACTATTCGACATTCACACAGTATCTATCATACCTCGCCTTGAACTCATTCACGGTCATAGCACCAACAACAGACTCTGGCAGCTTATTCCACTCATTCACCACTCTCCAAGTAAAAAACCTACCTCTAACACCCCTGCTAACCACATTCTTGCCCAGCTTCCATGTATGGCCCCTAGTCCTCTCACCACCAGTCCTATTCTCAAAAATATCTTCTGAATTAATCTTATAGACACCATTCAGTAATTTGAATGTCTCAATCATACCACCCCTTTTCCGCCTATCGACCAATTTTTGCAAACCACAAATCTTCAACCTGTTCTCATAAGGTTCATTCCGCAGACCTGCTATCATCTTGGTCACTCGTCTCTGGATCCTCTCCACCTCCTCCCCATCAAGAAGAAATCCTGGTGCCCATATCTGGGCACAGTAGTCTAGATGGGATCTTATCAAGGCTCGATACAGAGGAACAATAACTTGTTTGTCTCTGCTTATTAATGTATTTTTCAGAAGCCAAGTGATTTGATTAGCTGATTTAGCCACTTTTGCAATGCACCCCCTAAACTTCAATTCCCTATCCACAAACACTCCAAAATCCCTGGCCTCATCAATCTCCTGGAGTATGGTTCCACCAATGTAATATACTGCTGATAATCTTTTCACCTCAAAATGCATAACCTTACACTTTGCCACATGAAATTGACATCCATTTTCCCTAGCCCAGTCCTCCAAACTATCCAAATCATCCTGCAAAATTTTGACATCCTGTGCACTCACAATTGCTCTACCCAACTTTGTATCATCAGCAAACAAGTGAACGCTTCCTCTCAGATCCTTTCCAATATCATTGATGAACAAATTGAAAAGTAGTGGTTCAAGAACAGAACCCTGTGGCACACCACTAGTCACAAGCCGTCTTTTGGACTCAACTCCTTAATAAACCACTCTCTGGTATCTCTCCATCAACCACCATCTTATCCATCTCACCAACCCTATATCCATCCCCATCTGCTCCAGTTTACTGATTAGAGTTCCATGTGGTATCCTGTCAAAGGCCTTGGCAAGGTCCAGTAGCATCACTGTAAACCCATTACCCTTATCCAGTTCAGCCGTCACTGTGTTATAAAACGTGAGCAAGTTACTGAGGCATAATCTATCCTTCACAAAACCATGTTGTCCCCCATACAATATCCCATTTTCATCTATACAATCCTGTATTCTTTTCTTGGCTAATTTCTGCAAGACCCAGACAATGATTCCTGATATGCTAATTGGTCGTTAATTTACAACAGCAGTCTTGGAACCTCCTTTATGCAATGGAACTATTTTCACCTCTTTCCACCCCCTCGGGCTAACCCAGACCTCAGACTCAAATTAAACAAAATGGTCAAGAGCACTGGCAATTCTTTAGCCACTTCACGTACAACACGAGCTGGAATACCATCCAATCCCATAGATGTACTGACATTGAGGTTTTGCAATAGACTACTCACCTCCACTTCATTCATCACAATTCCCGTATAATCTATTGGTTCATTCATTTCTGCAATGTCACCACCTGGATGATATATTCTTGCAACGTGCTCGTTTGGTAACTCAACTATATGAACTGATTCGGTTACCTCCTTACCATCAGCATTCTTTAAAATCATTCTGCCATATACATTTTTTCTTTTACTTGCAACATATCAAAAAAACTGTTTAGGATTCTCTTTAGCCTGCATGGCCAATGTTCTTTCGTAATCCATTTTTGCTTTTCTTACCACACTCGTTACCCTTCTGGCCTGCACTTTATACCATTCATGTGCCTGCCGGTCACCTTTCTCCTTAAATTCCCTCCATAGTTGTTTCTTTTTTTGCAGCTCAAGCTTAATGGTGTTATTCATCCATTTAAACCCTACTTGATTTATTATTCAGACTCTAGGTATACAGTCAGCCATTGTCTCATGCAAACACTTCCTAACTGCCTCCCATGCACTATCAACATCTAGCCCTTTCAGTTTTACATGCCATGGCACTGAACCAATCAAACTCCTAAGCTTGTCATACTTACCAGCCCGATAATTCCACATGTACCCTGTCTTAATTGTAAATTCCACACCTTTAGCCACCTCCCAAGTCAAGACCCTATGATCACTCTCACCAATTGGTAAGAATGTGGTCATATTAGTTACAGCAAAATCTTCAGTTGCAATTACTAGGTCAAGCACTCTCTGACCCCTAGTATTTTCCATTTCATGCTGTCGCAGATAGTGATCCCTGAATAACTGCATAAAATCCAATTCCTTCCTCCCGTGTGTGTGTCCTCTCCTCACTCCAATCAATGCTACCATAGTTCAAATCTCCCATAATAATTACCCTCCTTCCACTCATTTCTTCTATTTGCTTGTGCATACTCCACCATCTTTTCCATCACCTGGTCTATAGCAGCACCCAATTGTATATTTTGTTCTGCTAGTCACAATCTCACACCAAATGGTCTCAAATGTGCTCTTTTCTCTACCCTGTAATTGAACTTCTATTCTCCTTGGCTGCAGCTCATCAGCTATCATCAACAATACTCCTCTCCCCATTTTATTCTCCCTGTCATTCCTGAACACACTATACCCATCACATTCAATCCCACTGGCTATATTATCTACAGTTAGCCATGTTTCACTAATGCCAATAACCTGTGGTCTGGAAGTGCCAACCAAGGCCAAAAATTCTTCCTTCTTGTTCCTAATACTCCTAGCATTAGTGTACATGAATTGCAGACCCCTGTAAGCCCCATTCCTACCTTGATGCCTTATACTAACTATCCCATTCTCATTTGTTGTCCTTATTCGCTCGGATATATTACACTCATTCATACACTCAACTGCCTCCCTAAGGTCTGCATATCTACTCTCCCCCCCCCCCTTAATAAATCTAGTTTCCCTGATTCTGCACATTCACTTCATTCAACAACACTTTTTCAAGTCTCCTTACACCGAATCTATTCAAATGCAAACCATCCATCTTATATAGATCCTTTCGCCCACCGAACTCACTCCATACGTCCATAAATTCCACACCACTTGTCATGCATAACCCACACAAAGTCATTTGCAATTATGGCCTTCCTTCTAAACACTTCACTGTCATACTGCGGCAAAAGACTAATCATCCTAACTCTCACACTCTTTTCTTATGCTACCTCAAACAATTCATTCAGGTCCTCTATCATTTCCATTTTATCTCCTTTCAAATCATTCGTACCTGCTATAACTATCATTTCTTTCACCCTTTCCTTTTGCTCTCTAATAGACTCACGTCCTTGATGGTCGCACCAGGTTGGTACGATTTTGTCAAATCCTCTACTAACACGCCTCGTACTAATGAATCTCCATACAGCACTCGCTCCTTCATTTTGTTTATGTTCACAAACATACTCTTATTTTTCCTATCATACTTTTTATTATTAGCTGGTACACTCAGTAGACATTTGCACATACGCTCTAGCTGCCTCTTTGCCCCATGTATCGCTTCACTCAACAACGCAATCTCATTCATTGCATCTATCTCATCTTTTAATTATCTGTTAAACCATTAGTTTGATTGTTCTCAAATTCGTCTCTTTTTTTATCACTGTTTTTAACGACTTGCGAATATAGCTGAGCAAAGTTAACCTGTTCCTGGTTACTTGTAGCTGCTGTAGTTCTATTGCTACTTTAGTTTGGTTTTTCATTTTATTGAAAACCTTTGTTACTTTGCTAACCGTGGTTAGCATGTCCTTTTTAAAACAGTTTCTTAAATTACCGCTTACTTTGGCAACGTTATGCAGCAAATCTAGTGCTTTTTCGAACTCTAATTCTTCCCTTACCGCCATCTTAATGTTATTTAAAGTTTTGTATTATAGTTCCTATTGAACTGCTATGCGTTCTAAGATACAAAGTTTAAGATTGTGTGTGTGTGTGTAGTTTATGTATATATAATTTTTAGTGAAAATGGTAAATTAAATATGAAAATAAACAACAAAATCAACAAAGCTGGTATGGTAGGAAATCAAATAAATAAATTTATATGGAAAAAAAGAGAGAAATTAGTCAAAACACTATATTAGTTGTATACAAGTGTTGCTAGACTACTCAGGACTATGAAAGTCCTGAGAAAGATTTAGGGGCATGAACAGATAGCATCAGTGGCAATATCATATTAAAAACGAAGATATTAGGAAAGAACTTGACACTGTTAGCATCTAGGAATGTGTTAGTAGAGCTAATCTTGATATGGCCTGGCCACTTAAACAGAATGAGTGATAAAATATTAGCAAAACAAGTGTTCTCTGCCAGGTTGGCAGGAAAAAGACCCAGAGAAATATCAAGATGTAGGTAGATTGATACAGATAGAAGTGTCTCAGAAGACAGAAATATAACATCTGATAATGTTGGAGTCTTGACAGGTAACAGATTGATTTGGAGGAAAACTGTAGATAAGAAGTTAGTAATGATGTAAGTTTTTCATGTAATACTACCATATCCTGTACACCATTTGAGTGTACAAGTCAGGGATTTGATGATGATGATGATATATATAATGTGCCTTTGGCTGCATTGGAATCTTATGCAGGACTGTAGTAAGGGTATATACAACTCCTAGCAAAGCATTATTTTCCTGGTTTGAATTCAAGAAAATATGTAAAATTAAAAACAAGAAAAAAAAAAGTTCTTATGATTAAGATACCAGGTGTGGACACCCTTTAAACTTGCCACTCAGAGGCACTGCTTTAGTTGCTTAGTGGGTTACAACAAACACGATCTTATATATTTACTAAAATAAAGAGCCAAAAGGCTTCAGTTCACCGATGCAAAATTATATAAATCAAGTAGATATTAAATCCAGTATTATTTCAAAGCTGAATGTAGAAACTATGACAGTTTCGTATGAAATATGACCAGAGAGCTTATGGAAATACACTCGCCGGCATTTATGAGTTTCCCTAACATGGACCTAATAGAAGACATGATCACTTGCCCAAGTGTCCTTATATTCACCTTCTGTTGGTCCATTTTAATAAGGTTTCACTGGCCTGACAGCTGTTTCGAACTGGTTGGTTTTCTCCTCAGAGATTAGGCAGAAACTTTAAGAGAGCAAAAACTCTAGTTCAGTAATAAGGAAGTCGGAGAGGTGTATTTTTCGTAAGTGAAACGTTCATAGATTCTACGTTAGGCTTTGAAATAATGCTGAATTTAATATCCACTTGATTTATATAATGATCTTATATAGTTTAAGGTAAACTCTATGGCATACAACTCAGCAGCAAATTTGTTACAGTCTAGGGGAATCTGAGCAGATATTTTGTCTGTAAAGACAGCAGAAGATCGAAACAGAACAGAGCCTCTGATTTTGAACTATCTATGTAAACAGGCAAGAATCAAAGTATTCGAGTCTATGTGATTGAAAGGACTACTGGAAGACAATAGGTGATGTGTAATGTTTGATTAGCCTGAAGAAAAAATAGTGGTATATATGAATGCGACAGCAGTAATGCTTGCTGACAACAACCTGTTGTCTATCTTAATATCTAGAGCTTTTAAGAGTCGCTTTGTTCGCAAACAACCAGGTACTATGGCAGTCTGATGAGTACAACACTCAGACAGAGATACCCTCCCCCACTGTAGGGAAAAAATAGGTGACCATGTGAGATGGTCTGGCAGAGATTTTTTGGTAGTCTATAGCAGAGACATCTGTTGATGTCAAAGCAACAGAGGTGGTTCATTTGCTTTGGACATATATCATCAGGATTAGTGAGGTTTAAAATGCTCCAGTTGCAATTCTTGTGGCTTGATGGTAAATAGAATCTAACTGCAGGATACACTCTGGCAGAAGCATAGACTTGGGACACATCAGAGCAAACACCATCTTTCAGCACCCCAAGAGGCTGAAGATGGGGGGTGCAAAGGATGTTCAAGGCTTTATAGCACTTATCTCAAATAGTGTGAAGGAGGAAACTAAGTTTATTGTCAAATACAAGCCCCAAGAACTTGACTTCGGCTACAACTGGGATTAAAGTTTATCCTACTCCTGAGTTCTGGAGAGGGATGAAGACTGTGTCTGTGGCAAAAATGCAAACAAAGTGTCTTCTATTTGGAAAATCTAAACCATTTACTATCCATTTGAAGCCCTTCTTTAATTAATCATGCAGTGAGAGGAATCTCTTCATTATCATCATCACTTTCTTTTTCATCGAGATTCTCAAGTCCAGATCTGGAGAGATGTTTTTAAGTTAAGTTGATTGCAGAATACGTGACAATTAAACAATTAAAACTGAAGCCTGATGCGTATTCTATGTAGTAAGGGGAGAATGGTTCCCACTCAGACTTGGAAGATTCAGTTGGATAAAATTAGGGAGGTTCTATCTGACACCAAATTTGTTTAGGTCTTTTAATATTTCCAAATTTCCAAGCAGTATCCTTTGTTTTTACACACACACCTCTCCATTTACACGGTAGATTGGTTCCAGAAAAAAATGTGTAAATAAAAACCGTGTTAAAAAGAATACAGTGCATGTGAAAAAATAGAATAGTTTCAATGTGAAAACCCGACACGAACAATAAGTTATTTTCAAACAAAACATATGAAAATCATTGAATAAAACTAATTTTAATGGAATATTTTTTTTTATTTTAAATACTTATTTAAAGTACATACATATGTATCTTTCTTAAAGAAAATAATGTCACTAATAAAACAGAAATTCGAAAAGGGTCAAATACACATGCGTATATGGTTATTAGTTAAATTTTAGACAAGAGAACTGGGGTTGATGATTGATATTGTTTAACCTTTATATCAATGATATTGCCAGTGGATTGCAAGGGGATATTCAGTTGTTTGTGGATGATGCAAAGCTGGGAAAGATTATTAGTAATAGTGCAGATGTGGTAGCCCTGCAAGAGGATTTGAATAAGCTACATAGATGGGCAAATGAATGGGGATGTCAGTTTAACGCAGCAAAATGTAATGTAAGGTCTTCAGGTTTGGGAACATCGATGGGATGCTGCATACTCTATGGGAGGAGTTATACCAGAGGAAGTAGGGGAGACCAGAGATCTGGGGTTGATGATTGATAGAAACCTGAAATTTAGGGGACATATTGCAAAGGTAGTGAAGGTAACACAGAGGATTGCTGCAATTATGAGAAGGACACTGACCTGCAGAGATAAGAGGGTTATCATTCCGTTGTATAAGGCTCTGATCAGACCACACTTAGACTATTGTTCTCAGATTTGGTCCCCAGGATTTGAAGGGGATAAATTAACTGTGGAAAGGATACAAAGACGGATGACAAAGATGGTTTCAGGACTGTACAAGGATAGTTATGAGGATTGGCTGAGGGAATGTTGACTGCAGAGTTTGGTGGATAGAAGAAGGAGAGGTGATATGATTGAGACTTTAAAACTGTTGAGAGGTGGTTACAGGGTTGACAACACTGGGGAGTTCTTTTGCTTGGTTGAATAGCAGGAAGGAGTGATGATAAGAGGCAATCCCTGGAAGTTACGAAAGGAAACTGTGAGCAAGAGGGTAAGGAGTGGTTTCTTTGCGTGGAGGGTGGTTGAACCGTGGAATGCATTGCCTGATGGAGTGGTGAGAGCGAGAACGGTCAATGAGTTTAAGGAGTGGTATGATAGACTTTGTGTTTCTTGGGGGGGGGGGGAACCTCCCCTCGAAGAGTCTTTTGACTCCATGGATGCCTGAATAATAATAATAATAATTACTTTCTGACAGTAGCTGCATTCTTTGGTGTCAGATGGGAATTTATTCACTTCCATTACTTGAAACATTTTGGCCATCTTGTTCATACTGCAATGGTAAAACGTTTTCTTCAGTAAAAGGAACTAAATTATCATTAATTTCCAATAATTCTGAAGGTTGATTTTTTTTTTTTACCATGAACTCTGTAATTAATTGTTGAGATCCTGTTCTGACTAGATCTTTGTATAATTCTTCATATCGCACCATACATGACTTCAGTTCACATTTAAATTGTTCACCTCATTCAGTATTTGGATCATGTGTAAGAAAATGACTTTGCAATTTACTATCCATTTGAAATCCTTCTTTAATTAATCTTACAGTGAGAGGAATCTCTTCATCATCACTTTCTTTTTCATCGAGATTCTCAAGTCCACCTATTATTTCGTCATCACTAACAGCCTTGTCAACCATCAATTCTTCAATATCTGCAAACAAAAAATTATCAAATCCTTCTCTGCCAACTGCATGTGCTAATCTGATGATTTTAGGATATTCAGTTGTAAGCAACGGTACAGGGTTTTTCTTTTTCACACAGTCTGGCCAAGTATCTTTCCAGCATGCATTTAAAGTTGATGGTTGCAATTCTGATAAAGCCAAATTAGTAAGTTTGATGCAATCCAAAATAGAAAATTTCTTCCACACATCAATAACTGTCAGTAAATTATCCTTATCTAGTTTAACCAAAATGTATTGGAATGTTCTTCTTATGTAATAAGCTTTGAAGGTAGCAATCACACCCTGGTCTAGTGGCTGCATTAGTTAGCAGAAAACAAAATTCCATATTCAGGTGTTCTAAAACAGGATGACCAGGCACATTGTCTATAATCAATAAAACTTTAAAGTTCGTTGTTTTTTTTCCATCAAATAGCATTTAACATTCAGAATAAAACATTAATTCTGGAATCATTCATTAAAAATTTCTTTTGCAACCCAACCCTTTTTTGTTTGTCTTCTAGTGCACTTGTAATGTGTTAAAATCCACCCCTTTTATTGTCCATGGTCTTAAGGTTCGGTTAATGAGTAATGGTTTTAAAATACAATCTCCTGAAGCATTGCTGCAAAATAATAGTCACACAATCCTTTGTTGCTTTAAAGCCACCAGAATAAAACTGGGATTTCACTTATATAAGTTCTACTTGGTAGAACTTATATAAGTGAAATGTAGATGAGACCAGCCTTTGTTTTCCAACAAAGGCTGGCCTCATCTACATTCCAAACTTGATCAGGGGTATAGCAATCATTTTGAACAGTTCTGAAAGAAATTCCCTAGCTGCCAACTCATCTGCAGATGAGGCTTCTTTTATTTTTACATTATGAAGCGAGTATCTTTTGAGAAATTTTGTAAGCCAACCTGTGCTTGCAGAAAAATCACAATTGTTGTTTGAAGTTGTTGGCTCATTTTCTTGAATCTGTTTGTACAACCGTAAATTCTGTTTGATGATATTTCCGTCTAAAGGTATTCCTTTTTGTGAGCAATCTTCTATCCACATCATTAGGACCTTTTCCCTAGTGTAAATATTTCGAATTGCAAATAAGAAATGATTGTTTAGCAAACAGCTTAACTCCTTCCATTACGAGAGTGGTCTGAAAAGTTCTCAGCCTAACAATGAAAAAAAGAATTTATAACTTCAAAATTATTTTTATTTTTCAACATAATCCCCCTTAAGACTAATACATTTATTCCAGCAATGCTCCATTATCCTGTCCCTGTAGTGGTTCTCAGTAAGATCTGCAAAATATCCCCTCTACAGCTGCAATCACCTCTTGATTTGAAGAAAAATGCTGACCAGCGAGAAAGAGTTTCAGTTTTGGGAAGAGATAGAAGTCAGAGGAAACCAAATCTGGGGAATAGGGGTGGATGTTCCAACAATTTACAGTGCAGATCCCTTAATTTTCCCATTGCCAAAACACCTTCGTGGGTAGGTGCATTGTCCTGATGAAAGATTATCTTTTTCTTCTGCAAACCAGACCTTTTCTCATGAATTTTTTAGTCCAGTCTGGATAAAAGATCAGAATAATATACTCCAGTTATTGTTTTACCCTTTTCAAATAATTAATAAACAAAATGTCTTTAGCATCCCAAAACACCGATGCCATGATCTTTCCTGCTGATGGAACCGACTTTATCTTCTTTGGGCTGAACAACCGGCTTCTGTCCACTGTTCTGACTGATGTTTGGATTCTGGTGTGTAATGGTGAATCCAAGTCTCATCCATAGTAATAAATCAATGCACAAAATCAGTTGTATTCTTGTTAAAAAGCTCCAAGCACTGTTCAGAGATTTTCATGCAAGTGCGTTTTTGATCTGCTGTGAGCAAGCATGGCACCCGCCTTGCACAAAGTTTTTTCATTTGCAATTCTTCATGCAAAATATATCCTACATGTTCTTTTGAAATGCCTATAGTCTCAGCAATTTCTCGCATTTTCACTTGCTGGCCATCCAATACCATATCATACACTTGATCAATGATTTCTGGTGTTGTTGTTACACTTTTTAGACGTCCTTCACGTGGATCATCTTCAAGGCTAGTACAGCCACGTTTAAACTCGACAGCCCATTTTTTAATTGTCGAAAATGAAAGAGAAGAGTTCCCATAAACTTTTATAAACTTCAAATGAATTTCTTTTGCTATAATAAATTTAGTTTAATCCTTTATCCAAACTTTGTGAGCAAACAAAGTTTGGATAAAGTTCACTATTTGAGCCTGAAAATATCTTCAGGACTGATATGGTGTTGTACTACCTTACCAAGGTAGGTAGTACAACACCAGAAATAAACTTTCAACGAATTTCTTTTGCTGTTAAACCTTCTTTTACAAAGAATTTTATAACTGCATGATACTCATTTTTATGCATTCCAAGGGATACAGACAACACTTTTGCTTCAGACAGCTGTATAAAACAAACTACTTGAAAGAATGACTTGCAATTTCACATGAATGCTTGTGACAGATGTACCAACTTAGAAAAAAAATAAATCTTGTCGATAGCGTTGCCATCTATGGTCGAGGCCGAGAACTTTTCAGACCACCCACGTATATAGGCAGGCCTCCTGTAACGGACCAACTTAACTTCGAGGAATCAGAATAGCACCCTTCTGCTTTCAGGAACCAACGGCAAGTGAATATAACAAATCATCTGTCAGCTTAACATCAGGGAATTGTAATTACAAAAACTGATTTTTTTGTTGTCGCCACAGTTGTCTACATTCTGTAGCATAAAATAATACCTGATATTTAAAACATCAAGGGGGTTCCCCAAAATTCAAGTTTAAGTACATATGTACTGTTCTAGGAAATTATAATTATAATGGAAATATCCTTTTTAACAGAAATTTTAAAAATAAGCACCATTTGAACCGTGCTAAATCGATATACCCTGTGCAAAAATAGAATTGCTTTGGTTTTCTAAACCATGTTATTTTGAAATTATTTAAAAAAAGGCCATGTAAAAAGAGAATTCCCTGTGTGCGTGTGTATAAAAACAAACAACCAAAAAAAAAAAAAAAACTGATATTAAGGACTTGTGTTTAAGGAAGGTCTCTCTCTAATGGATGCTACCAGCCAGGCTAGATGATCACTTGTTAAATGTTTACAAAAGCCAGATTGTGTTCTGAAAAAAAAAAAAAAAAGTTGCTTATTTCTGTAAACCATAAAAGACGACAGTTAAACATCTTTTCCAGAATCTGCATAAGCAGATGGTCAGAGCAACTGGTTGATAGCTTGCAGATTTTGGATCTTACTCTGTCTCTTTCTTTGGCTTAGAAATTGCCTTTTGCCAGGAATCCAGAAACATGTTCTAACAGAAAATTCTATTAAGTACAATAAAGGCATGATTATCTCATAATGGAGGTTATGTGGTTCAACAGCAGTTGGGTGACATTTAAGCAAAGCAGCTTTCATCTCATGTTTTGTGAATGGCATAGTGTAGTCTTTCAGTGCTACTTGTAGAAAACAGGATTTGTTGTTTTTCTGCTTCACAATTTTGAATAAGGAACTCCATGGGAAGGATAGAAAAATGTCGCTGACGTTTGGGCAAAAACCTCCTCAGGAGTGTCAGCAATTGCTGTTGGGTTGACAAATGTACAAGGTGTGACAATTTAATTCCTGTAATGCAGTACTTCCCAAACTTCTGGATGTCAGGGCCTCCTTTGGAAAAATTAAAATATTTCACGGTCCCTCGAAAAAAAAATCTTAATATAGACATTATATTATAATGTAGACAACATATGTCTATATTATAATAATACAGACATATATTATTATAATATTTATTGTTTTTATATTTAATACAAAACATACACAGCGAATTTGCAAAAATCAAATGCAAATATTACATTTTTAGCATGTTACATACACATCTGACATGGCACATTATCTCATATTTTTATATAGATAGATATATTGTTATTGTACATTTGCAGTACAAGCACATGAAACGTAAAACGATTAGTAATAAAGAAAGAATTAAAAACATAAAAGAAGTTTAATAACAATTTAATGTGATGGATGTGTTTCAATACTGCTACATCAATATCAGGTGAAATATTTGAAATTGCAATTCTTAGATTTCTGCTTTGAAATGAAACATATGAATAAGCATATATTTACTAATATTCATCAAGTGCCGAAATATGCAGGAAGCAAAATTTGTGAGCCCACACCAATGTGTGATCCCATAATGCAAAACACATCTCCTTGCGGATATGTATAATGTTATGCATTAAGGGAAGGGCCACTACCCAGACTAGTTTCGACTTTTATTGAGGTCTCTTCAGTGGGAACCAGGCCCAGAAGTGGAGATACCAGGCAGAAGCAATAGCGAGGTCATCTTTACCTACAGGAGTTGCCAAAAAGTGTGCCACCTTTTTATTGAATTACTCTGGATTTAGAGAAAGATGTTGAAAGTTTATTTTTCACTTAGTTAGAATATAATAAATTTAGTTTAATCCTTTATCCAAGTGTGAGCAAACAAAGTTTGCACCTGAAAGTATCTTCAGGACTGGGGTAAGGTAGTACAACACTGGGCAACTCGTTGCAAAGGTGGACCAAGCTGGCACACCTTTTGGCAACTCCTATAGGTAAAGATGACCTCACTATTGCTTCTGTCTGGTATCTCCACTTCTGGGCCTGGCTCCCACTGAAGAAACCTCAATAAAGGTCGAAACTAGTCTGGGTAGTGACCCTTCCCTTAATGCATAACATTATACATATCTGCAAGGAGATGTGATGTGTTTTGCATTATGGGAGATACTGAGATAGGAGTTATGTTAGCTAGCTCCACCTTTGCAACGAGTTGACTGACATTGTACTACCTTACCCCAGTCCTGAAGATACTTTCAGGCACAAACTTTGTTTGCTCACACTTAGATAAAGGATTACACAAGTCTAACCAAGTGAAAAATAAACTTTCAACACCTTTGAATCTCTTATGCCACTCTAAGACATTTAATTTTTTAGAGCATCCACACCATATGCCACTTTCAACAGCTCTAACATTTCAGTAGCAGTTTTGCTGATTTTCACACAAAATTTGATGTTAGCATGCTGCTTCAAATTTTGATTGCATATTTTATGCCAAAGTTTACACGCAGATCTCTATTGTTTTTGCAATAGCCAACTAGCAAATGGCTTTATCGGCTTGAGGTTTACACATGTATATTAGTTAAAAGATGTACAAACACGATTACTCATGTGACTCCAACCAAATCACCAAACATGAAACACTATGCAGCCATTCTGGGAATTAAATTGTCACACCTCATACTCTGTCATGTTCAAAGATTGAAAGTGGATCGGTGGTATATCTGTCCTTCATTTTCCAGATTTTATCCCAGACTTCTTTGCTGTTGGTTACTTTTGTTATAAAAGATATGTACTGGATCCAGGATTCCTTTCGACTTTGATGACAGATTTGTCTTGCTTATGCTCAAGAACATTTGAAAGCAAGTGCTTGCTGGGGTATCTTTGTTTTGGGATAACTATAGTACTAGCCTTCTTCTGAGCTTCCATGGCTACTATGCAATTACCATTCCACTGGTTTAGGGAAAGGTGCCAACTAGATGTTTTAGGAAATGCAGTTGTGGAAGCTTGTGTAATACACAGTCACATGATTCACTGTAACATTGACTGATATCAGATCAGCTGAGGGTGGCAGAATTGAATTCTACTAAGAGAAGGTGAGCTAGTAACAGCTGCCTCGATTTTCCATCCTCCCACATAACTTGTCATATGGAAGGCACTTTTTCCTGTATTTGAGGGAGAGAGATTATTGTCAAGTATATGCTCTATGAATCTTCCTCTGATGTTAGTCCAGGCACCACTCAGTGTTGTGCCCATTTAAATCCCCAACCAAAAGTAAAGGAGATGTTAACTGCAATACAACATCAAGGTCATCCTGAGATATATCTGTAAGCAGGAGGTAGGTAGGAATGGGTAAGTTGCTGGAAAGGGGTATGGCTGCCCCATAAGAAAAGCAAATCTTTCATGGGCAGGTCCATCCCCTGTCCTTATGAATGATGGCAATATTTTGTAATGCCAGATCACTGAGCAACAGTTATGCTTCCTTGCTTGCAAAATGACACTGGTTTATACTTCTCCATGAGAGACTTGGTGATGTCGATATTTTGCAGGAATGCACTACAATTCCATTGTACAATTTTATTATTTATTTTTGGTGGTGTCATCTGCCTTCTGATGTTATAAGATTCTAAAGAAAGCAGATGGCAAGTGTCCATTTTTTCTTTCTCAAGAAAAGTATCAAAGGTTTCATCAAATCCGATTCCTTCTAGGGCACTAGGTATATTAACTGTTTTATCTTCTTGTGGATAAAGAGAAATATCCATGCCATCTATTAATGGGTCTGGAGCCATATCTTTCATTCTCTGCAGCACATATTTCATTAATTTTTTCACTAGAGGATTTTCATGATGTGGTACCATTTTTGCCATGTCATTGGGAGCGAGTTCATATCAATTTTTCTGTCTCTGATATGAATAGTGGTGTGCTGGAGATAGCTTGCATGAGTCAGTTGTTAATTCTTTAAAAATTTTGCAAGCCATTGTTAAACCAACAATGGCTATAAAGTGTACAGTGGCATGCATTACAATTCAAAATGGATTGAAGCAGCACCTGGATGATAATCTCGTATACAGTGAGGAAAATTCAGATCGGGTGCACTTATGTCAACACTTTTCTGCTTCTTTTCTCCTTAATATCAAAACAATCTTACATTAGATCATATATTGGATTTAATGATGATATATTGGGAAAACAATTATCAGATTGGGATGTAACTTCATTTGTCAAATCATGGTTTAATCATGACCACAGATTGCCTACAAATACAAGAGTTCAACAAAAGTCAAAGAAAACATTTTATGAACATCAGATGGCTACATGGATACAATAAAAAAGTTAATGTTTTATTATTGGTTGAAGTTTCTGTATGCAAAATTGTTGTAAAACTTGTAATAATTATATACACACATATTCTTGGTCTTTTTTATTATTATTTTTAGTAAGCCAGTTGTTAAAAATTTATCAGCACACCACTGAATATGCTCTAATGAGATAGCAAGCATAAAATGATTCAAGGATTTCACAGCTGTGAGAAGGCTGGATCACTATATGGGTTAAAGTCCCTACTGACACTTTCTTTACAGCTGCTTCCAGATGTTGCTACTTTTGTGGTATACTGCTCTTAACCTGCTAATAGGGGATGCTCTAAGATTTCCTAGTTTTTTGTATCTCCTTTTCATCTTTCCACCTCTGGAATGGTCACAAGTAAGCTGTGTAATCTTTGGTTTTGCATGTCATGGCTCTACTTCTAACATTTAAAACAGGGCAAAGAGTTTGGAATGTACAGAGTTATTGGGCAGTTGAGATAACTGCTTTAAGCACACTGAAACCACCAACATCTGTTGGTGGTTTCAGTGTGCTTAATGTACAGATGATATTCCTAGTGCCCCATATAAGTGAGAATTCTCCTTATGGTTGTCACTCATTGGTCCAGTTCAGAGCAGACCATCTCACTGAAAACATCAGTGGACCCACTCAAATAATAAGCCTCAAGTAAAGCTTAAACTATTGTGGGTGGTAGCAGTGTGCAGGGAGAGGGGCAACTACAACTGGTTCTTCCAATTCCTCCAATAATGTTGCGCAGCATGCTTTTTCAGATTGTGCCATTGTTGCTGTTTCAATAAGAATGTCTCTTGAATGAAGTTTCTAGAATGATTTTGGAGATCCTACCAACACTGCTGGATGAAGAAGGGATGGCATTTTTCCAAGTGAATATTCCCAGTTGAATTTCTCCTTATACATTTTTTGCTGTTTCCAATGTTTGTTTCTTATTTTGGTTTTCTGCTGATGTTGCAATCAATTCTAACTATGACTGAGACTTGTTGAGGGTCCTAATACACAAGGATGAAAAATTCTTCGTACTCAAAATGAGTTTGTTTCAGCACCATTACTGCACTATAGGACTTGAGCCCTGTCCCCAGACTGTAGATAATCCATATAAACAGGACTGTAGATAATCCAGAATCGTAAATCCAATATAACAATTGCCATGTTAAAAATAGGACATCATTGTTACTGTAAGAAAACTATCTATATGAAAGAATCTTTCTCCATTGTTATCTTAAATAGAATTTAGCTTTGATGTAGTTTCTAAATATTTAATTAATTTTTAATTTTAATCTTTATTATTTTTTTTTCCACTAGAGGTCATGCCAGTAGAATAACCGGTGATCAAATCATTGTTTCTTTAGCTTACTGTGTGAAATGTAACTCAGCTTGTCCTTGTATATTTGTATATACTCCAGATGATTACCTGAATATCAAGGCTGAAACATTAGGAAATTAAAATAGTTATTTATAACACGGTGGCAAAGTCCATAATTTCTAAAATGAATGCTGATCACCGTGCGACACTAAAAGAAAGGCTTCAGATTAACAAGTTTTTCACAATCACAAACATACTATTTTGTCTTATGCAGTAGAGACACAAAGTAATAGAAAGAAATGTATGAGGGACGTCCAGAAAATATGGGCTGTCAGAGAAACAAAAACATACTTACAAAAAAAACTTTAATTTTTTAATTTCGGCCACTTTTCATAACAGGGCACCAGGAGTTGTATACATATCTTCATCGTAGAAGTTTGTCGCCTATGATGCAAACCATGTATTGATTGCTTCTTTGACCTCGTCATCGTCTTGAAACTGCCTGCCACCAAGGAAAGATTTCAGGTGTTTACACCTGTAAACAGGTGAAAGTTGCTTGCTGCAAGATGTCCAGTGCTTGGACAACGTCCCTGGTAAGCGTTGCACATCGTTTATTCTGAATCGCACATTTGGCAGTATATACTCGCATTGATTGTGGAGCCTTAACCCAAGAAGTCTACCAGCAAAATTCCTTGTCTGTCCCAAAACATAGTGCACATGATTTTTCGAGTGGAAACCGTTGTCTTCAATTTCGTCTTGACTGGTGATGTAGTGTGCCTCCACTGCATGGACTGTTGTTTGGATTCAGAGGTTGCATGCGACACCCATGTCTCGTCCTTGTGATAAGTCTGCTCAGGAAAGCATCGCCATCCTCATGGTAGCATGTCAAGAATTCCAAAGCACTGCCCAGCCATGCATTGGAATTCATTCACTTTGTGTTGCTCTGTAAGCAACTTCAGCACCCAGCATGCACACAATTTCCAATAATTCAGTTTCTCCGACACAATTTCACGAAGACATGAACATGAAACTTCTGGAAATCGCAGCGAGAGTGACATCATAGTGAATCCCCTATTCTGTCAAATCTTTTCTTCAACTGAATGCACCAAATCATCAGTCACTAAAGATGAATCTTTTCTTCAACTGAACGCACCAAATCATCAGTCACTAAAGATGGTCGCCTGCTCTGTTCATCATCGTGCACACCTGTCCTTCCTTCATTAAAAAGTCTTACCCATCTTCGTACCATTGAATCACTCATTGCATGTTCTCCATAAACCTCAATAATTTGCCAATGAATTTCAACTGCTTTAATGTTCCTCGCATTCAAGAAACGGATAACTAACCTAATTTCACATGCAGTGGGCGATTTGATTTTCTTAACATTATAAACACACACCAAGAAGCATATGCACTGAGAGAATGTCTGAAAATAGCATCAACACCTTTCTAATGAATCAACAAACTCAGCACGCATGCGCACCATTGTGATCACAGCGTTGCGGTAAAAATATTTAAAAATGGAACTTATTTTTTGGACGTCCCTTATATGTGGAATTACAGTGGTGGAAATGAAAGTTGTAAGAATGATGATGGAGGGAAATGAGGAAAGACAAAGCAAATCTCTTACATTCATGCAATAGGCATGAATTATTTAATTATTCAGTCAATATTTTACTTCAGTCACCAAAGGTACCCTCCACGGGTATAGTGAACCACATAATCTCCATTAAAGTAGTCACGGAAGCAAGCACTAGACATCTGAAGACTAGAAAAAGATTGCATGGTCCTGTTTCCACACTGACAGTAGGTTCAGGGTGGAGCAAAACCAGGTTGGTGGCAGTGGGAGAATGTGTGAGCACATGCTACATTTACAAATTTATTTATTTACTTTTTTTTTTTGTCATTGCCAACCATGAAAGGTTAGTAACATAACACACACAACACATTTAGTGTTATGGATGTACTAAGGTTTAAAAAATCCAGAAAACCCAACTCCACAAGTTATATGTGATTCCTGCAGGAAAAAATATGTGGATGCCCGACCCTAGCAGAGAATTAGAATAAGTAAGGCTGTTATAGGCCAGTCTCACCCCACCCTCAAAAAAAAATTTTTTTTTTCAACATGGAGTCTGGTAATTAGAACTGCCCATAACTAGTTTCTTTATAACAATTAGGTACATCTAAGAAACCTAATTAATTGGGTATTCAACATTTATACAAAGAATATATTATATATGCATTGCAGAACATTATTCAGTTTAGCACTAACTTACTTTATAATAGAACTATCTAATAAAATATAACAAACCCAGCGGGAAAAAAAATACTGATGTTGATTATGGCAAAAAATGTTAGTTATATTTCACTAAAATACCCAATTAATTATTATAACACTAATGCTCATCAACTTTAAATAACACTCATATATATTAATTTACTGGCAAATAATGTTTATTATACATATGATGATAACTTAAAAATATTTACTCTTTAGAAAAAAAATTACCATGTGCCCTGAAAAGCCGATCTTGCGAATCAGTTGTGAATGCAATTTCCAGTGGCTGAAGTTCTTCCACAAAAAGTTCATTAATTATAGGTGGTGGCATATCTGTCTCTTTTAATTCTGGCTAAAACACAGAAAGTCAAATTACATTTCAACTTAATTGTATTATTCAAACAGGATATCAACTTAAAGACTGACTTTTGATACCATTAGAGGTATTTTGATCTCAGAAAGCTTGGTTGGCAGTTCTCTCTCATACATACACACACACACAGCAAAGCTATTTCCAAAAACACTGGGAAATTTGGAGAGGAAATTTTTCATTAATGTAACTTAAAATATTTATTAACTTTCATTATTACCAATATATCTACGGTAAAATTTTTGAGTATGCTGACACTTTCTTCTGTTTGTGAGACTGCTAATAATCTTTCTCTTTAAATGACCTCCATAACCTGCAGGGAAAATAGCTCTTATTTTCCCTGCAGGTTATCATTCCATGGCATCTCTGCAAGCAGTTGCCTTTGTTTGTCATAATTACTAGCTCTGTAATTCCCCATTTAATTCTTCTTCAGCAAGAATCCCACATTTTTAACTACTTCCCAGGTCAAAACTGCATGATTACTCTTGCCAATTAGTGACAATGTAGCCATCTTGGTTATAGACAAATTCACTAATGCAATCACAAGATCCAATATAATAATATTACAATTCCATATTATTGCCACTTTACAGTCAATTTGACTATCTCAAGACAGCAATTATGAAAATGAGCAGAAGTGTGGTTTGAACACTCCTCCTTATATCAAAGAATGATGTAACACGGCCAGTCATTAGAATTCTCACTTGTGTATTGGTGACCTTGAAATCTCATTTTAATTTATTATTATTACTAAAAGTTAGAATGTAAAACAAGTGTAACGACTTTTATCATGTACAAGCATTGAGCAGCAACATCACTCACTCAAGGATTGTATAATTTAATTGCATTGAGTGGAAAATTGAACCAGGAAAAGCGGACTCCTCATGCTAAAAAAAAATTAATCTGATCCATGTAATTCAGCAAAAAAGCTAAACTAGGATTTCTGAAGTTAGACTAATTTGGGAATAACCAAAATATCATTTAACAATGCATTTTCAATGAAAAAGCAAATCTCATATCAACTTAGAATGTCATAAGATCCAATCTTTATTACTCCTCAGACCTAAGTACATGCTCCATTTCCAAAACTTTCGGGAGGTATATTTATTAGTCCTCAAATCAAGAAAGTGTTAAGAGGTGCATGAATGGTTAAAGCATCACAATAGTAGAACTAGAAGCTTGAAAATCCTTAAAAGCAAAATAAGGCTGAAAATTATAAATTACTGATCAACTTTTAATAAAGTAAAACATGCTTGCAGACCAAACATGGGACTTTTCAATCCAGTTAAATCCTCAAATAATCAGAATAGTGGTCTCACCAGATGATGAACTCCACCTGCCAACTAAAAGTCATTTGCAAATAACCATAGTAGAGGTTCGGTGTAGTGGTGGAGACGGAGAGTTGTACAATAGGTGTCCCCCCACGATGAGTCTTCGGACTCCTCCGAGGTGTCACGAATAATAATAATACTCACTTCTTCTTCCAGTGCCATCTCCTATCGGAGGTCGGCAACCACATTGGCAAATTTTGAGCAATTCTCAGCTATTCTGAGCAGTCTCTCAGAGTTCATACCAGTCCACTGCCTGATGTCTGCCATCCAAGATTTTCTTCGTCTTCCTTGTCCTCTTCTTCCATTTATCTTCCCTTTTATAATCAATTGAAGTATCTAATATTTATCATTACGAAGTAGGTGACCAAGATATGCAGTTTTCCTTCTTTTTATGGTATCTAAAGGACTTTTTATGGTATCTATAATACTCACTATGGGATCCAAATCCGTAAGCAATTGTTAAAGAGGCAACATTATTCATTATCAGACAATCAGTCAGCAACCTACTCCATTAAGACAAATAACAAAGGTGGAAAACCACAACTCAAGATCAAAGACAGAACTAAGAAAAAGTTACAGGTTTTGAAATTTGCTGTACTACACCAAAATCTGTAATGCAGTTTTTCTTCTTAGATGTGCATCATGCATTTATTCTCTAATGGACACTGCTAAAATCATTGCAAAAAGAATTTCATGACAGTGAATATAAAAATATAAAAGCACATTCTGAAGAAGAGGATATTTGACATGATTTCTTCCTTAGAGACATTTCATTGAAATTTTGGTGAATAAATTTTACATTTCACTGAAGCTTAAATTGTTGCTTTTGAAGATGTCATAGTTAAATTGTTACCAATAACTGGCCAGGTTTAATTTATAAGTGTAGATTACTATTGTTCACTCTTTGTTTTTAGAATTTGCAAGTGAGCATAGATATTTGTTGGAAGTTTTCCCACTTGGTTATACTATAAATTAAAGATACCAAGAAATTATATACTCAGTTTAATCCTTTATCCAAGTGTAAGAAAACAAATTTGCACCTGAACTTAACTTCCTTACACTTGGATAAAGGATTAAACCAAGTATATAATTTCTTGGTATCTTTAATTTAGAGCATCAGTATATATATATATATATATATCATTCTCTCTCTCAAATGTGATACTTGTTCTATTGGTTGCAAATAGTAATAAATTTCTGTAATAAAATCTAGGTATACAGAGTTTGATTCTATATATATAAATGTGCTATGATATTCATATTCTAAAATTACCTTTAACATGAGAAATTCATATTAGACCTAAAAAGAGAATTAAATAAATCGCATCTCATATGAGCTCAAAATATGCCAGTTTCTTATTCCAATGATAGCTTTAAATTTGGTTAAATGGGCATTACTTATTTTATCTGTATCTGCACTTCTAATTAAAGCTAAATCAAACAATATCTTTAACTTCCATCTATTCATTGGACATCAACAGATTTATTTATTTATGCTTATGACTACATGAAACTGGTAAGTGAAAAGTACAATCCCAATTTCCAGAAACAAATGATGAAGATCTTAACATATAAAAGTTTATTACATAAAAGGCACAACCTGCTTTCTAAGTCTTTCCTTTTTTAAAAAAAAAATAAAGCAAAAGTACCTTGTCATAATCAAGCCAGGGACAATTATCATCCTGCTGCAACAAGTATAACAAGGCTGCATGTTCTCACAACACTTCACAACATAGATGTAGCTATATCCGAGGTTTAAGTAGAGAGCAGTTGTGTCTTGTGTGAGAAAACTTGATTCATCAGAGGAAGCCCATTTCACATTGTATCATCAACTTCTAACATGAGGATGAGTCCTGCTGATACTATGACGAGGACTATGAGAGTGACTACGAGAATAACGTCTTCATGGTGGTGAGACGGGACCGTGATCTTCTGTTTCCTCCATAACCACCGCCGCCGCCACCATACCAACTACAGGTCAAGGTCCAGGCTGGAAAGCCAATTCAAGGCCTCATCCGTCACCTTGTGGATGTCCTGTAGGCCACCACCACCATGAAACTGGCGCCTTGGGCAGTCATACACAATATGAGTACTCGTCTGAGCCAGGGGAGAACAATCACAATAAGGGTCATCTGACAGCCTCCCATTTATATAAAAGGTAGCCACATCTGCCCTGACTAGTTCTGATCCTGTTTATTGATGACCAAATCTTCCTAGGAAGATCAAAACCAGGTTGCGGAGCACAGGGATCTTCTACCAGGAAATCGTTTGTTGGACCAGTATTCTCTCCATATGTCAGATATTGATGGTAGCACAGCTGAAGAGAGTTTGTCCATGGACCAGAGAGGCTTTCTAGATTTGAGGCGAAGACTAGGTGGGTTTATGAGAGTCTGGTGTAGGGGTAGGAGTAGGAATTTAATAAAGCTCATTGCTTTATTAAATTCCTTAATCGAGGCTTGTCTTCTCCATATGTGTGGTGGAGCAATGTTAGATAGAATAGGCAGCCAGGAGAGAGGGGTGCTTCTCACTGTCCTGCTAATTGTGCACATGATAGAGTTTAGCTGGGTGTCTATAATGTTAGTGTGTGTACTTCTTTCCCAGACAGGGGCACAATCTTCTGCTGCAGAGAATGTGAGGTATGAGGTAGTGCAGACGACCTTAAGACTTGCACCACAACCCCAGGTTGTTCCAGCAAGCCTTGAAATGATGTTATTTCTGGATTTAATTTTATTGGAGAGGTTGATGATGTGCCTTTTATAAGTTAGGCTTCTGTCCAGGCTCACTCCAAGCTATTTTGGGTGAGGCTCGTGTTCTACCATTTTTCCACAGAAAGAAAGCCTGAATTGTCGATTCACCTCTGCATTGTACAGGTGAAATACTGAGGAACACCATTTTCGTTGGATTTGGCTTCAAGTACCACTGCTTGAAGTACTCTTCCAGGGTGTTCAGGTCTGTATTCAAGGTTGATTCTCGGTTGGCAAAGGAGGTGGACTGATGTAAGATCGCTAGGTCATCGGCGTAATACATACTGGCTTGATCTGGTATGAGGTAGATCATACCTCATACCAGATCAAGTAGGTAGATGTTAAAAAGTATAGGAAATAACACAGAGCCCTGAGGAAGACCGTTGTGAAGGAAGCTGGGCCTGCTCTTTTTTACGCCAATATGGACCCGGATCTTTCTGTTGGCGAGAATAGTTTCAAAAAGTTGTAAATTTTTTTACACTTTATAATATTTTCTAGTTTTAGGAGGAGGCCCCTGATCTAGACAATGTCATAAGCAGATGTTAGGTCAATGAAAGTGGCTCCAGATTTAAGTTTCTTCTGGAAGCCTGCTTCAATTTGAGTTGTCAGGGCCAGGATCTGGTCACAGCAACTTCTTCCTGGCCTGAAGCCAGTTTGTTCAGTCGGGAGTGCTCTTTCGATGAGTGGTGAAATTCTTTTAAGGAGAATTCTTTCAAAGAGCTTAAAGGTGGAGCAAAGCAAGGAGATAAGTCGTAGGTTTTTCACATCATTTGGATCTTTCCCTGGTTTGAGCATGGCAATTATTTTGGCTTCCTGCCACAGCTTTGGTAATTTACCAGTAATGATTTCTGAGAAAAGGGCAGCCAGCCACATTTAGCTATGTTGACCAAGATGTTTTAGGAACTCAGGGAGTATACCATCCACTCCTGCAGCTTTGCCATTCTTAGTAAGTTTTAAGGCTATTTGTACCTCTTCCCGAGATACTGGGTGTACGAGTTCAGGATGCTCGGGTTCCGTCTTCAGGATTTGTTTGATGGAAGCTTGTACAGCAATTTTCCTGGTAGAGCTGGGATGAATCTTGGAGGTTTTCAATAAATGGTTAGCCATTTGATCAGGAGTTATCTCTGTTGTTTTGTGTGTCGTTGGCTCTGCTCCACCTAATTTTCTCAGAAGTGACCAGTTTCTCAGACTAGATGTGACAAAATCGAGTTCATTGATGGTTGAGATCCATCTTTCCTTTCTGTTTTTATCCAGGGTTGATATGAGTTCCTTAGTAATAGTTGGATCTTCAGTTTCCTCATATTTGGCTAGGAGTTCCTCACTTTCTCTACTCCAACATGGGATATATTGTTTTCTGCACCTTCTAAGGATAGAGGCTTTTGCTGCAGATTTGAGTAGGGAGTCTAAAATTAGGAGTGGGTGGAATTGCTCTAATGGTTTGCTCGATTTGTTTCTGAAATGCAGACCAATCGGACCTGCGGAGATTCCTTCTAATGATTGATGTTCCTATCTCTATTAACATAGGACGATGTTGACTATTAGGGAATCTGTTACGGATGGTTCTGGTTGATGGAAGAGGGTGGTCTTCGGAGTCTTTAGTGACTATGCACAGATCTGGGGTGTAGGTTCTGTTCCATCTGGCTGAGTAAAGAGTGCCGCCTGGCTTGGCATCATAATTCAAATATAAGTTATATGTATCCATCCAGTTAGCTAGATTATATGTATAATAGGAACTTTACCTTCTATTACTCTTCTGAGAAGCCCTCCTTCCATCTTTTCAATGTATCCAAAGCATTTCATCTTTCATCTGTCAATATTCTTAAGGAGCCTTAAAGTTCTACTGATCCTTTCTAGCACCCATCCATCTGTCTCCTTTCAGTATATGATACCTTAAATAGCCTTCTGTAACACCACATCTCAAAAGCAGCTATCCTTTTCCTATTAGATTTCTTTAGGTTCCAAGTCACACATCAATTAGTCACTATTGAAAAAGCAGTTGTATCCAAAATCCTCAACTTTGTTCCTGTGGAGATAGATTCATCCTTCCAGATTTTAGACAAGTCCCTGACTGTTGTTTAAGCCCTTCCTAATCTTCTTCTGACATCTTCTGAATGGCAATTATTCACATTAATAATGGATTCCAGGTACTTGAACTTGCTGACTTCCCCAATTATTTCTCCATTAAGCTACACTTGATTCTAAGGAGCTGGTCTGTATTTCCTTTGAGAACCATAATCTTTGTCTTTCTAGGATTGAGTTGAAGTCCCGTGTTCTTGTTAACTGTTTTTGTCACGAATTTGTCCTAGTTCTTTCTCATCATTACAGAGGAGTACCGTATCTATCCTCAGCATGTCTTAGATTACTGATCAATTTACTACTATCCTAATTCCTGTCTTGAGCTCACCAAGTGCTACACGCATGAAGTCCACAGCATAGATACTAAACAAGTGAGGAGAAGGTACACATCAGTGCCCAATTCCCTTTCCATCTTGAAGCCAATCACCTAATCCAACGCCTGTTCTTACCATGCCTTCTTGCTCACTGTGCAAGTCAGCTATCGACCTGATAGTGTGCTGAGAAAAATTCATTATTTTCATTACTTCCCACAGTTTCACATACTGAATACAATCAAAATCTTCACGGTAGTTTTTGAAACACATTATCATTGGGAGTCTAAATTCTTTATTATTATTATTTCTTATTCCTCCAAGGTGTCCGAAGACTCATTGAGGGAGGACACCTACTTTACAACTCTCCATCTCCACCAACTACACTAAACCTCTACTACTATCATCATCAAAATCAATGCAATTTACTGCCCACCACCATCACTGGTATTTTTTTGGTCACTGTATATTGCATGTGTTCTGAAGGGCCAATTTGTCTGTATGTGGGATGAAAAATCCAAGATTCTGGGAGAAACAAACCTGCTGCCTCTGTATGAGATTGGCTAACTCACCTTCAATCAAAAAAATCCATATAAAGATTCCTCCCATCACGACAAGAATCAAACTTAGGCCTATGATCTGTCTAAGGCAAAGGATCTGATCTGTGTTACCCTTACCTTTCCTAAAGCCTGCTTGAAGAACAAGCAGGTTTTAGGAAATTCTAAATAGGATTGAAACTTTGGTTTCAATTGTATTTAGAATGATATTTAATAAAATCTTACTTGTATGAGAGATTGAACTAATAGTTACTTAGTTCTTGCAATCCTTCATATCTCCCTTCTTATGTAATGATATGAAAACAGACTTTCATAGCCCATGAATCTATTAAATATTCTTATCCCTCCATCCCCTGAATATCTTAAAGCAGGGGTCGGCAACCAGCGGCCCCAATCGTGCATTTTTGGCGGCCCATAAAAGGTTGACCATACTTACATGGCATGAGACCCGTATGTTGAATTATTTAAATAATACGTTTTATAATATCAATAATAAATTAAAAATAATTTATGCATTTGTGGATTTTCACAAAAATAGCATCGAAATGCGATTAATGTCGACATTGATGACGTGCCAAACCAACTACAGATCGAAGTTTTGGAATTACAACACAATGAAACATCAAAGAACGCATTTTTGTTTGAAAATATCCAAAAATTTTATCAATGCTTACCAAAAAAATTTGAAGAAATAATCAGTTTTTGTAAAGATGATAACTGCATTTAAAAGCACATACATTTGCGAACAAGCATTTTCTGCAATCAGTTTTAGAAAAAATTAATTTTCTTCTCGACTGACTGATGAATATTTGCATGCTTCAATTTGAATTTGCACCTCAATTAATTATATTATACATTAAAATATATTAAGTGGATATTATTATTATTATGTGACACCTCCAGGGAGTCCAAAGACTCATCGAGGGAGGGCACCTACTCTACAGCCCTGACTCTGTCACTCAATCCACTAACTATAGAGTACAACTACAGCAACACCATTTACTCCTCACAACCACCACTAGAATTTTCACAAAAACAATCACAAACATCCATGCCCACAGCGGGATTCGAACCCACAGCCTTTTGGCTGGAAAGCGAATACAGATAATTTGGCTAAGGGAAAACAACCACAAAAGGCACATTAAGCATGGAGACACCCATATTGTGATGCATAAACTATATTTATATTATATAATATTATTATATTACTTTGTTTTTACGTAATAATAATTTTTCATTGAGTTTCATTTTCATGCTTGTTTCATATCTCATACTTTATCACCAACATTTCTGTGTTTTTTTAAGATTGATATAATAAAAATTGATAATGTAAGTATATTTTCACTCACTATTTTCTCTTAATTAAACACTTGAGGCCCGAATATTAAAAATAAAATTTGAATATGACCCGCAAGCCTGAAAAGGTTGCTGATCCCTGTCTTAAAGACTTCTCATTTATAGTAAGAGATATGAAAGCTCAGACTAGGATAATTAAATTCTCAACTTCAGATAGTCTTACATTCTTACTTAAATTCTCGTGGAAAGGCTTAGACGTTCGTTATGCATTTTTACTAAATAATTTAAGGAAATTACAACAAAGTAGGATATACATTCAAATAAATTTTAATATACTTCCAATATTTCGGCAACATCACGTTGCCATTTTCAAGGAACTTAAGAACAAGACATGTGCATGCAGGCACAACAAACAGTAACCTCACTTACTGTTTGTTGTGCCTGCATGCACATGTCTTGTTCTCAAGTTCCTTGAAAATGGCAACGTGACGTTGCCGAAATATTGGAAGTATATTAAAATGTATTTTAATGTATATCCTAGCTTACATTGTAATTTCCTTAAATTATTTAGTAAAAATTCTTACTTAAAGAGACACAAATAATGGTTGCAATTATTAATTAGAAAGTCTTCCAAGAATTATCACATAAAATGTTTCTCTTCCTATTCAAAACCTTCTCTTATATGAAAGATTTCCAAGGAAAAATATAAAACTATTTAAAATCAACTTGCCACATCTATTCTCTGAAAACAGTCCTAAAATAGTAAATGTGCTAAAGTAACATTTAATATCTGAAACTTTGCTTCTATACACCAGCTTCATATACAGAGTTCCCTTTTAATTTCTCTCAGACTTTTTACTCTAGTTATTTTTGTAACACAACCTAAGAAACAACCAACAACAAAAAAGAAAATTCAAGTACTTATAATTAAATAATAATGTAGAATATTTTTATACATAATGATGGTATGTATAAGACTCCAGTTTCTACATGTATCAGTCATTTCCTGGTTTGTACCTTTAATGGGACACCAAGAAATAAATTATATGCACTTTGCACAGAATAACACAAATAGTCCAACATAATCAAGATTTCATCATTGCTAACAATTTTTATCCAAATAAATCTTATTTGTCACATCCTTAGTTTGTTCACACATACACGTTCCAATATTCTAAGACTGGTAACTACATGTATTCAACTACCTATGAATCCTATTCTGGGTCTTCCTGCTGTTATTTCCAACAACTTGACTAACCCTCTCATCTTCTATTATGTTCAAGGAATCAAAAACCATGTTAGTTATGTCTACACAACATTCCTTGAATATTAGTAACATAAGTGCCTTTCTAACATCTTCCTGAGACAGTACTATTTTTGAGTGAGGGGGGGGATATACATTTTAAAGAAAAAGCTTATGAGGACTCATTATAAGCAAAAATTTTCTATGTTAATAGTTTCAAGTAAAATTTAAATTTTTAAATTTGAAAGGACAATTCTAAAGAAGCCCATCAGATAAACTAGTAGTGTTAAAATATTAAAGCACAGGTTGTTAAATTAAATAATTAATATCCGGAGGCATAATAATAATATTTCACAAGTGGTTCAGCAGTATTTCTATTATTACATGACACCTCCAGTCAGTACAAAGACTCGTTGAGGAAGGCACCCACTATACAATTCTCTGTCTCCACCACTCAAATCCACCAACTAAACGAACTGCAGCTACACCAACACCATCTACCGCCCACCACCACTAGTATTTTCACAATCACAACCCATCCATGCCCACAGCATGATTTGAACTAACAGCCTTTTCGCTGGAAGAGTGAATAAGCTAACCACAGGCCAACCAGGCTGGCAATATTATTATATTTACATAAAAATATTTAGAAAACATTCATTATCTACAATTTCTAATTTTCTTGAATATTAATATTATCAAGTTCTTTCTAATTTATCATTTAAAATACAAATTTGTAATTGACGATTTTTTTCCCCTTACATTTGACACCTGCAGATGCTGTATGGTCACTCCCATTCCTTACTGGGTTTTGGTAGCGAAGTCTTCTGTTAGAAGAAATGGTAGGGTCGCAGATGCCTTTTTCCACACAGAGTTAGTATGACAATCACAAACACCTATCCTGGGATTCAAATCCGCCGCCTCTTGGGTGGAGAGCAGATATGCTAACCACTCGGCAATTCTTCATTCACCTAATTTTTCCATAATATTCATACTTGTGATTTCCAGTCCTTGATTGAAAATTTTATTTTCAACCCACTTTCAGAGCCATTAACTGTATCTGGTTTGAACACTGCCCTGTACACTGACTTGGTGTTTTGGCTGACTGTTATTCCATACAAATTTATCAATTGACTTTCAACCATAACTAGCCTTATTTATTCAATTATTTCCATATTTAATTTGTCATCATTGCAAATTATACCTAAATGGATAAAATTTGTTACCTCTATTGGTTCACTACTGAAAATATTCACATTCTCTGTTTTTCTGCTTATTTTCATTGCAAATTTGGATACTAACATGTATTTTCAATAATGGCTTATTGGCTCACTACTGGGGACTATCTGTACATATCTGTTTCACATCAGCACAAACATGTTGGATTGTATTCTATTGAAAGAATGTATTCTTTTAAGGCCACCTTAGACATGAAAGGTATTCCATTTTAACTTTTACATCAGATTATAAAAAGGGTAACATGAACCATGGCTTCAGAGATATTATTATTATTTCAGGCAACTCCAAGGAGTCAACAGACTCATTGAGGGAGGCCCTAACATCATGTCAAGAACAACTATTCGACATTCACACAGTATCTATCATACCTCGCCTTGAACTCATTCACAGTCATAGCACCCACAACAGACTCTGGCAGCTTATTCCACTCATCCACCACTCTCCAAGTAAAAAACATAGCTCTAACACCCTTGCTAACCACATTCTTGCCCAGCTTCCATGTATGGCCCCTAGTCCTTACACCACCAGTCCTATTCTCAAAAATATCTTCTGAATTAATCTTATAGACACCCTTCAGTAATTTGAATGTCTCAATCATTAAGGAAATAAAAGTTCTCTAGGAAGCAAATGCCAGAAGTTTGATCCATAAAGGATAACTGTTAGAATATGTAACTGAAAGGAAGTTGTATACATTAAAGTGTTTTTCATATTGTTATTTAAAGACTATATTGACACTTACTGTATATTCTGGCGTACAAGTCAATACTGGAATTTTTTGAGTTTGAGTTTTTATAGTATACTCGTCGTATAAGTTGACTCGAAAATTTCTTTTTTGTATTGACCAGTTGACCAATAGTGACCAACAGAAGCAATAGCTTCTTTTAAAAGGATGAAATATGATGCGAGTTTTAAGTGCAAAGTGATTAAATTTGCAAAAGAAAATACTGTGTTGCTGCATGTCAGTTCAAAGTAAACGAAAAACTAGTTCGCGATTGGAGAAAAAATTAAACTTTAATAATGAAAATGCCAAAAAATAAGTGCGCATTATGGAAAGGAATTTTGTAAGTGGCCTATTCTGGAAAATAATGTTGGGGATTGGGTTCGAGAAAATCGCAAAATGGACTCATTATAACGAGAAATAATATTCATTTATTTGCTTTGAAGTGGGGAAAAGCAAGTAAAAAGACAGCAAAAACTTAAAAGCTACAGTGAGTTGGTGTAGCCGGTTTATGGAAAGGAAAAATTTAGTGCTTCGAATAAAAACGAAAATCACACAGAAGCTGCCAAAGGTTTTGGATGATAAGTTAAGTTTTCGAAGATTTATAATTGCTAAAAGAAAATAAAAAAATTATTTATTATCTCAAATCGGAAATATGGATGAAACTCCAGTTATGTTTGACATGATCGAGAATAGAACAGTAGAAATGAAAGGATGAAAAACTATTTCTTTAAAAACAACTGGACATGAAAAAAGCCGTTTCACAGTTGTACTTGCTTGTATGGCTGATGGTACTAAATTAAAACCTATGATAATTTTTAAAAGAAAAACAATGCCAAAGATCAAAATTCCAAGAAACGTTTTTGTCCATGTTCATGAGAATGGTTGGATGGATGAAGCAGGAGTTAAGCTGTGGATAAAAAATATTTGGAATACACGACAAGGTGCATTAAAAAATCCAAAGTCTTTTAGTGTGGGACATGTACAAATCCCATTTAACGGATAGCACAAAATCTTTATTAAGAGAGAATAAATAATACCAATATGGCTGTGATTCCAAGTGCGTTAACTTCATTAGTGCAACCGCTGGATATTTGTATAAACAAGCCATTTAAAGACAGTTTACGAAAACAGTGGAATGCATGGATGCAAGGAGCGAAAAGTTACACAAAAGGAGGACAAATGTGATATGCATCTTTGGTAACTATGTGCAAATGGGTAGCGAAAGCATGCGATGAAATAAAACCAGATACAGTAATAAAATCTTTTAATACTGTATCTGGTTTTATTTCATCCCATGCTTTCGCTACCCATTTGCACATAGTTACCAAAGATGCATATCGCATTTGTCCTCCTTTTGTGTAACTTTTTGGATGTGCTTTATCTAACAAATTAAATGGCTCGGAAGATGATTTTGTTTACAATGATGACAAAATTGATGCTAAATCTGATGGAGAAAACGAATTCAATTTATATGACGATATACCGGAAGAAATTACAGAACCAGAGTACAATGAACTTTTTCATACATTCAGACAGTGAAAATTAAAATTTTAATTATGTAGTTACCTATTTTCTTTTGTAGATAAATAATTATATAACATGTAAATAATTTTTTCTGTAAATAAATTTCATATAAGTTGAAATATTGAACTAGTACGTATCACTCTGTTAAATTTATTAGCAATATACAAAAAGGGTAAATAAGTGTATATTGCTAATAAATTTAACAGAGTATGATATGTACTAGTTTTTTCTTGGAAAGCAATCAATTTTTGACACGGCGTATAAGTTGACCTAAAAAATTTAGTACTTTTTTTCAATGCTGAAAAGTCGACTTATACGTCAGAATATACGGTATGTAGTTAAGTTCTACTGATTTTATATTTATATTTATCTGTGTTACTTTCATAAATTAAAGAAAGCTCAATCACTTAATAAGTTAAATGGTTACTAAGGTTAAAAGATTAAGTTATACATGCAATCAAGGGTCCAGAAATCAACTCGCTACAAGTGATTATCAGAAGTGGTGAGTGAATTTTCAGCCTTGTTCTAAATGCATTGAAATTATTATTATTATTTTTTTTTTTTTTATTTTTTTTATTTTTTTATTTTTATTTTATTTTATTTTTTTTTTTTAAACATCATCTCATCCACTACGAAGTTATCTGATTATGGTTGTTGCCAACAAATTTATCAAAGAAATTTCATTTCCAGAGCTTTGGAAATAAAACTTATGGATTTGAAATTCTTAATCCTTTTTACAGGATCACAAAAACACTTAGCCAAGTTTAAAGCAAGTATATAATTTCTTGGTATATTTAATTTATAGTATAATCAAGTGAAAAAGCTTCCAACGAGTTAAATTCTATGTATAATTTTTATTTACGGCCTCCTTCCACTATGATCTTTTGTCCTGGATAAACACAGGAAGTTACTCTTTCAATTTCCAGGTATTCCATTTGTACTAGCATTTTTTAGACATTTTTGTTTTGTCTTTGTTATATTTAATTCTTTCTTTTTACACACAACATATGTAACAATCTAATATTTTTAAAAATGTATATACTTTTCTCACAATGTAATTTCATTAACAAAATAAACCAATACTTATAAGCACAAACATTAAAATTGGCACTATCTAATTAAATACTGTAGTACATCTATATATCTTGTTCTTACAGCATTCTTATCCCTTAAGTAGGTGCACAACTGTAATATACTTAACTGATAATATACTCTCTTAAACTTATTTTCCCAGCTCACAACATGAATTAGTTAAGTGTATTAAATACTTGAAAATTGAACATAACAAAAATGTTTTTAATACTGTTCATTTAAAATATACAATTATCTCGCAAAAACAAGTCAAAGACCAGATCAAGTGACTGAGTGCATTATGAAAAGTGAGTCTGACTCCACATGCTATCTACTTTCGTGCTGTCATGAATTTCATTATTTGTCTTTCTTATGAAATTGTTTATAAATAATTTATATAAATTCATCCTTCAATATGAACAATAAACAAAAGAAAACACAAACTTAGTTGTGGCAACATTTTAAATCCATTAAAGGAAGGCATATTTCTGAATAATTACCTGTAATGTACAGTGACAATTAAAGTATGCATTTATTTGCGATATCACCTCTTTTTTAAAATCACCTATAACAATATTTATATAAAGTAGACCAATACCTTGGGTAAGTAACATGTTTTGTGGATACTAGATTTAAACTGTATTTCAGGAGCACTGTATGCCATATCCTAGGATAAGAACCTGTGTGCAAGTCGGATTTGTAGTTTAGTTTCAGGTGTTTTCTTTTTATTTTGAATTATAAAGTGAAAGTAAATTGGCTCAGGGGTGCTTAAGGGTCAAAGCTGTATAACTGAGAGGAGACCTCCACATAGCATTTAAAGGAATGCGGAGAACCGACCAGGGCTTCTGACCTAATGTCCAATCCTCACCTTCTCGTTGTGCACCCTGTTAGGTATCTACTTTGATACTGAACGAACGAGGATGGGCTGGCAATTTGGGATTTAGCCGACCAAATTGTATTCTTATTGGTTAAATCAAAATAAAAAATGATGGTACAACATGACAAAATTTCATGCCGGCTGGGGCGTCGCCCGGTTAAACAAGGCCCCCGTTGTTTTCGCCAGGGAACCAGGGCGAGCAGCGGAAAGTCAGCTACTGGAACAAATCTGAAAACAAACCCCAACTCAACATCACCAGAGTTAAAGATCGGTACTATCAACGTAAGAAGCCTGAATGGCAAAGAAATGGAGCTAGCTGAGGAATTAGATAAGTACCAGATCGAAATAATAGGGGTGACTGAAACAAAAAAGACCAAAACTGGTGAGATCTTTCTGAGCAATAAATACAAAATGTTATATTCAGGCAATGACAATCAAGGAAAAGGAGTAGCCATAGTATTCAACACAAAATACGAGGCTAATCTTCTTGAATGGCAGTCAGTCTCAAGTAGAGTAATGTGGGCAAATATGAGAATGGGGAACTGGACAATGAGACTTATTTGTGCCTATGGTCCCACAGAAGGTTCTACTAAGGTAGAAGTGGAGGAATTTTTTGAGGCTTTAGAAAAAGCAACTGACACAATGAAAAAGGAAAAGTTGGTCCTTGTTGGGGATCTAAATAGTAGGGTAGGAAATGACTGTGAGACACACAAAAATATTTTGGGAAAATTTGGAGAAAAGAGCAAAGCTAATAATAATGGCAAATATCTGTTGGATTTCTGCTCAGGACATGGACTGGTTATTACTAACACCATGTTCCAACATAAAAATGTGCACAAATTCACATGGAGAGAAGAGGCTAGGAATAAGAAAAGTCTCATTGACTATGTTATTGTTGATAGTGATGTTTTCTCCCTGGTGCAGGACACCAGAGTGTACAGAGGATTTGAAATTGGAAGTGATCACTATTTAGTCTTGAGCAGGATAAAATTGAATTTCATATTGAAAAGAATAACATGTAAGAAAGTTTTAAAGTGAATAAAAGTTGAGCAGCTCTCAGATGTGAACTGTAGACTAAAATACAGGAATATTATTGAAAAGAAAATGAAAGAGTTTGAGAACAGGAATCAAACCTTGGAGATTCAGTGGCAAACTCTGAAGGAAACATTGATTGATTCTGCCAGAGAGGCATGTGGTGAGGTTGTGTGCAAGGATAAAAAAATCAGAACTCCCTGGTGGACACAGGAAGTTAAAGAGGCATTGAAGGAAAAGAAGAAAGCATATCAAAAGTTCCTGGCAAATAAGTCAGCTTTTACTCTTACAGAATACAGAGACAAATGTAAGAAAGCTAAACAGTGTGTAAAACTAGCTAAACAAAAGTCATGGGAGGACTTTGGCAAGAATATAGAAAATAAATATCAAGAAGGTGACAAAATATTCTGGAGGTTGTTGAAGCTTAGGAATGGAGGAAAGAGTGCTGTAAAAGGAATTAGAGATGATAAAGGTGAAATGAAAACAGGAGAAAAAGATATCCTTGAAGTATGGAGTAATTACTTTGAAAAACTGCTAAATGAAACAAGCAGTGATGACAGCACAGTGATAAAAAACACTGACAGGCATGCAGTCAGGAATACATATCCATACTTGAAGTAGAAAAAGCCATCAAAGGCTTGAAATGTGGAAAGGCAGCAGGAGTAGATGATATTCGACCAGAAATGCTGAAGTATGGTGGTATAAGAGTCTTACAGTGGCTGCACTGCATAGTTCAGAAAGCCTGGACAGAGGGACGAATTCCCGATGATTGGAGTAGAGCTCTCATAGTACCCATATATAAAAAGGGAAATAAAACTGAATGTGAGAATTACAGAGGTATTTCCCTACTGAGTGTTCCTGGCAAGATCTATGCAAGTATACTTGAGAAACGGTTGAGAAGAATTGTGGAAGAAAAGCTTGGTGAAGAACAAGCTGGATTCAGGCCAAATAGAGGCTGTCAGGATCAGATCTTCACTTTACGACAAATAGTTGAGAAAGCATGGGAATATAACAAAGATCTGTATTTAAGTTTTGTCGATTTGGAAAAGGCATATGACAAGGTGCCAAGAGAGAAGCTATTCAATACGCTGCAGTTATATGGTGTGAATGGGACATTATATCAAGCAATACTTAGTCTTTATTTGAGTTGTGAGTCAGCAGTTAGAATTGAAAGAAGTACAGGAAGATGGTTTAATGTTAAATCTGGTGTGAGACAAGGATGCACATTATCCCCTCTGTTATTCATTATCTATATGGATCACATTATGAAGGAATGTGGTATTAAACCTGATATCAAAATTGGAGATGTTAATGTCAGCTCTTTGCTTTATGCGGATGATGTTATACTTCTAAATAAATCCACTACAAGTCTGCAAGACTCTCTGACTAAATTGAATAGCTGTTGTAATAGATATGGTATGAAGGTCAGCAATAAAAAGACAAAGACAATGAAAATAGGCAGAATCATTGAAAATGTCAACTGTGTTGTGAATGGAGAACCTGTGGAACAAGTAAAATATTTCAGCTACTTAGGCACAATTTTTACTGAAGATGGTAAACTAAATATAGAAATAGACAACAGAATCAGCAAAGCTGGTATCGTGGGAAGTCAATTGAATAAATTCATATGGAATAAGAAAGAAATTTGTCGGAACACTAAATTAGCTGTATACAAGACTGTGTTCAAACCAATTTTAACTTATGGATCTGAGAGCTGGGTCAGAAGTAAAACACTTGACCAAAGACTAGAGACCACAGATATGAGAGTCCTGAGAAAGATTAGAGGCATGAACAGATGGCATCAATGGCAATATCATATTAAAAATGAGGATATTAGGAAAGAACTTGACATTGTCAGCATCCAGGAATGCATTAGCAGAGCTAATCTCAGATGGTATGGTCACTTAAATAGAATGGGAGAGGAAAGGTTAGCAAAACAAGTGTTCTCTGCCAGGTTGGCAGGAAAACGACCCAGAGGAAGACCAAGATATAGGTGGATTGATACGGTACAAAGTGCCTTAGACGATAGAAATATAAGATCTGATAATGTTGGAGTCTTGACAAGTAACAGACTGATTTGGAGGAAAATTGTAGATAGGAAGTTAGTAATGATGTAATTTTTTCATGTAGTACTGTCATATCCTGTACACCCCTTGAGGGTACATGGCAGGAATTTGATGATGATGATGATGATGAAGTAAATTACTAATATTGCAACTGACAGCATTGCATGCACAAGAAGTAGGGGAAAAAGATTAAAAAAAACTAACCCCCCCCCCCAAAAAAAAGTGCAGTAGACAGACCTTGGACAAGGGAGATGCATATACAGTGGTATACTTAGATTTAACGAAAACTTTTGATAGACTGCCACACGACAAGCTCTTAAATAAATTGAAACAGATGGGATTGGATAACAGACTTCTGAGCTGAACCAGTGACTGGCTGCTGGATAGGTATCAAAGAGTTGTGTATGGGGATGCAGTATCCCGAAAGAGAGGTCACTAGTGGTGTGCCGCAGCGGTCAGTTTTGAGGCCATTGTTGTTCAATTGTGCATCAATGATATTGGGATGGCTTTAACTAGTGATATGCAGCTGTTTGCAGATGATGCAAAATTGGGAAGGGCAAAGCAGAGTCAAGCAGATGTTATGGCCTTACAAAAGGACTTGAATAGATTGCATGAATGGGCAAGTAAGTGGAACTATCAGTTCAATGTTGCAAAGTGTAAGGTTTGAGATTTGGTAAGCAATGATCAGATGCAAAGTATACAGTCGGTGAGAAAATTTTAAAGGAAGTAAAGGAGATGAGAGATCTAGGAGTGATGGTGGACAAGGACCTGGAAATTCAGAGGCCAATTGTGCAAGTTGTGATAATGACATGATGCAGAGGACCCTGACATGCAGAAATAGAGAGGTTATGATGCCATTGTACAAGTCCTTGATGAGGCCTGATACAGATTGTTGTGCACAGATTTGGTCACCGGGTTTTCATGGTGATGAGGATATGTTGGAAAGAGTCCAGAGAAGATTCACAAAAGGTGGTCAATACAAAATTAATAACGGAAAACTCACGTACAAAGATTATTTAATAGTATAATTTTTGCCTGTGTGTCACAGGCATCTTCAGTACATATTAAGCTCAAATTAAACAATAACTGACAATTCCAAAAAGCGCCACCTAAGTAGCTGGTGTAAGATAACTAAAAAGGTCTGAAGATGCTTGTGACACACAGGCGAAAATTATACTATTAAATAATCTTTGTACGCGAGTATTCTGTTATTAATTTTGTATCGATGTCTACTCACGGTATACCTCTTTTAAAACTTATTGCTAGACTATAGCAATAAGTTTGCTACAATCTGCTAGATACGGTAAAGTATTGGTAAAGAAGGTCAAATGCATTAGCAGATTAATATTCCTTAAACGATGTAAGATGGCTAAGGTTATTCCAACCTGTTGTAAAATAAAAGAAGTTTTTAGGTCCCCAAAAGCTCATCAGATCTACTTAAAAACTAGTAATCTCTTTTAAATAATCAGCTACACAAACTAAAAAATCTCTTGCTCTCTTAAATAGAGAAATTATGGACTTCAAAAACACGCTGGAATCGGTTTTAACGGTTGAAACGTTTAATGCTATAGTGCGCATATCTTCGAATTCTTACCTTAAGGTCTTTAATGATTCTTGTGACAAGCTAAAACGCAAATTTGAATCACTGGTCAGCCTACCTAGATCCAGTAATAATGCTATTGATATAGATAAAGTAGTTATAAATGTTTCTGGACGTCCACTAACAGACTGTGAATGTTTTGTTTTATCAAAAGGACATGATTTTACTGTTATGTCGAATAAGGTGCCGCTTATGGATTTTTTTCATAAGATAGACAGAGGTATTCGATCCTTATCCCAAAAAACAGTCAACAGGTTAAGTTTTGAATGTGCAAAAATTCTTTTTAATGCCAAACCTCCACGTCCTAATCTTTCCTACTCTGAGTTTAAAGCACTGAAATCACTGAAGAACAACCATAATTTAATTATTATGAAAGCTGACAAAGGGAAGGCTGTAGTGATTCGAGATAGAAAGGAATATGAGAGAAAAATTTCTCTATTACTTCGTGACTATTCAACTTATAGGCCTCTTACATCGTATCCTACTGGGAGTCAATTGAAGAGACTTGATTCTCTTATAGATAATGTATCTACATGGAATGAAGATCAAAAGAAAAAAACTTAAAACCTTCTTCGGTCGTCCACCTAGATTGTATGGTTTTCCGAAAGTTCATACACCAGGCATTCCATTAAGACCAGTCGTAGATTGTATAGGTTGCCCCACTTACAAAATCTCAAAATTTTTTCAAATTTACTCTCCTCTTCAACTAGAAGTATTTTTTATACTTATAGAAAAAATACTTCGGATTTCAAAAATAAAATTTCAGATCTTCATTTGGACGTTTCTGATATCATGATCAGTTTAGATGTTGTTTCTTTATTTACAAATGTCCCTCTTTCTGAAAGAATTGAATTACTGCAACAGGAATTTCCTTCAGACATTGTAAAATTATTTGATTTTGTAATACATTCGGGTTATTTTTCCTTTAAAAATAAGTTGTATCAACAAATTGAAGGAACAGCAATGGGCAATCCTCTTTCTCCTGCTATCTCCAATTTCTTTATGGAACATTTTGAACAACGTATCTTTGACAACATTTCTTCCAGACTTACTCATTGGGTCAGATATGTCGATGATATTTTTGCTGTATGGAATGGCTCTTCTGATGAACTTCAACAGTTTCTCACTAAGTTAAATGCACTTCATCCTAGGATCCAGTTTACCCAAGAAGTAGAATCAAATAAGCAGTTAGCCTTTTTAGATCTTCTAATTCTTCGTCAACCAGATGGTTGACGAAGAATTAACCTACATTTCTCAGTCTATAGAAAGAAGATTCATACAGGCCATTATATCCATGCTGAATCTCATCACCATCCCAGTCAAAAGGTAGGAACTATTAAAACACTGGTTCATCAGGCCCACTCCTCCTTTTGTTCTTCAGACGATCTTTTACAGAAAGAACTGCAATATATAACTTCTTCCTTTCTATCTAATGGTTATAAGAATTGCTTCATTAAAAAAGCTTTGAGTAGTTTTAACATGCCTTCCTCTTCAAATACTGAAGAAATAACATGCATTCCTATCCCTTATGTACAAGGCATTAGTGAACGTATAGCAAAAGTTTTAAAACCACTGAATATTTTTGTTGCCTTTCGACCATTTAGAAAAATCTCCACCTTTTTCACTTTCCCTAAGGAAAAGCTTCCACATCTGAATTATCCAGGTGTCTACCAGATTAAGTGCTCTTGTGGATTATCTTATTTCGGAAAAACAGAAAGATCTGCCTCTATTCAGCTAGAAGAACACCAATCTTATATTGAAGTCTGGACTTGCAGAACATGCTATCTTCACTAGACATTGGGTTCATTGGAGAAGGACAAGAGTCCTTCACAAAAGTCGGTTCCTCGTGGAATGCCTTTATAAAGAAACATATGAAACTTTACTTCATTCTCCTAACTTAAACAGATCTGACGGCTTACGTCTATCCTCTTTATGGGAGATAGTACTTTACAAATCAGCTAATCTTTCCTAACGTTTTATTGTATAGATTTTTTTTTTTTTTTTGTTAGGAAATTTATTGACCTTTTTAGTTATCTTACACCAGCTACTTAGGTGGTGCTTTTTGGAATTGTTCAGTTATTGTTTAATTTGAGCTTAATATGTACTGAAGATGCCCTTGACACACATGTGAAAATTATACTATTAAATAATCTTTGTATGTGAGTTTTCCGTTATTAATTTTGTATCAACATATCTACTCACGGTATACCTCTTTTAAAACTTAAAGGTGGTCAGTGAGCTTTGGAACGTGGAGTACTAGGACAGATTTGAGAGAATGTAAGCTGCAGAGCCGCGTGAATAGGAAGAAGATGGGAAAAGGGGGGGGGGGTAATGTGATTGAGACATATAGGCTAGTTAGGGGTTGTTATCAGGTAGACATGGAAGAGATTTTTCATAGAATGGGAGAGGGGAGTAGAACAAGAGGCCATTGCTAGAAGTATAAGGAGGGTGTGAGCAAGGAGTAAGGAGCAGGTTTTTTGCATGGAGAGAGTGGTTGGTGAATGGAATGCATTGCATGAGATGTTGTGAATGTAGACACATTGAATCAGTTTAAAGCATGGTTGGATGAGCATTGGGTGCAATAGTATGCCTACCAAGATGATTCAAACTCCATAGAGGTCAGATGTTAATAATAATAACTACCTTCTACAATGGTGCAATAGACAACAGGAATAACTTACTAAGTTAATTCAAAGAATTATTAAAGCTGAGAAACACAATTTGAGTTTATAAAATAGTATAAGGAATCAAAACTGTTCTAAAGCTACTGCAGATTCTGTCTCTAACTTAAAAAATGAAGAATTTTGCTAAGCATGTGAATTTAAGTGATGTTATACCAAAATTTTACAGCCGATAATCCAAGTAAGAATAAAGAAGCTTTTCTTGAGGCTGCCAAAAATGTTAAAATAGTTGACATGTGGTCTGAAGGACACTTTGTTCTTGGATTTCAGGTCAAAACTTCAAAGAAAAGCTAAAAATTTTGCTTAAAACTCCAGGAGAATAAGAAAAGCAACCCCTTATGCTGAATTTAAAGAGACATTAATTAATGAATTTTCAAAGAAGGAAGAATTTGGTCCCAGTCTTTGGAAAATTCTTCCTTGTGTTCAGATCAATAAAACATCTTTTCTTTTAGTGTTACATGGTGATCGGCATTCATTTTCGAAATTATGGATTCTACAACTAAAAAGAAAGAACTTAGCTGCTACACAAAACCAGCTACCAAAAAAAAAACAGAACTTTCAAGCTACGTAACCGCAGCTATCTGGATGATCCTGGAAAAGATCACTGACAACACAGCGAACCAGAAACGAAGAAAGAAAACCTAATTTCCAAATTCCAAGGACTAAAAGATCGAAAGAACCAGCCACCATATTCAAATTTCTCCACAGTGAACAATAACAACTAACCAGGAAGCAAGAAACAACAGGAGCCACCAAACACCTACAGGTAACAGTAACATAGTTAACCTATCCAACCACGCTTTAAACAAAGATGAAATCTCGATACTTAACAAAGATTTAAGTTATGCCATAGCACCCAAATCAATAAACAAATTTGAATTTATTTGTAATATTGAAAGAGGCCTAAGATTCATCCTAAATAACATAGCAGAAAAAATACGTTTAGAAACCACCACCCAACACAAAAACTAGGTGTCATCAATACTCTAAAAAACAGGGCTCTGAAGATCTGCTCCAGTGAACAGGCACTGAAAGACGAATTTAAAGTGATCAGCAATACTTTTCAAAAAAATGGATACAGCCAAAACACTATTAACAAAATTCTCTACAAGACCTCAATAAAAAACAAAGACAAACCAGACTACAATAAAACTATAACCATTCCCTACATTAAAGGGACATCAGACAAAATAAACAGAGTACTACAAAAATACAACCTCAAAGCCACCTTTAAACCTCCTACAAAATTAAAAAGCTTACTCAACTCATCCAAAGACCCACTCCCTCTGCTGGCCTACCATCGAGTATACTGTATTTACTGCACCTGCAACATACCATACATAGGAGAAACAGGACGCACAATTCCAATCAGACAAAAAGAACATAAACGACACATCAAATATAATAATTATGGTGAAGCTAGCCTTTCTGATCATGCCCTGAACACCTTACACAGAATTGACTGGAAAAGCACTAGTTGTTTAAATTTGCATTCACACCAAAACATGGTATGAATGTAAATTTAAGGAAGCTTGTGAGATTATTATCAACCACCCCAATCTAAACAATAATTATGGTCTAAAAATCCCATACATATGGAAGGCATATGTTCGTCCCATGAATCCTTCCTCTCTAAGAACAACTATAAATAGGACTGTAGAAAATCCAGGATCCTAAATCTAAAATAACAACGTTAACATTAAAAAATACGACATCACTGTTAAAGAAAAAATATGTAAGAAAGAATGTTTATTCGTGTTGTAATTTATGAATAATTTTTTAAATCAAAAATAACAATTGTAATAATAGAAATAGGACATCACTGTTACTGGAAGGAAAACTATCTGTAAGCAAGAATGTTTATTTATGTAATCATAAATTAAATCTAGCTTGATGTGATTTTTTTTTTTTTTTCACTAGGGGTCATGCCAGTGAGTAGCATGTGATCAAATAATTGTTTCTCTAGCTTTCAGTTTGAAATGTAACACAGCTTGTCTTGTATATTTATGTATGCTCCAGATGATGATCTTGATATGAAGATCAAATGTCGGGATAATAAAAAGGGTTATTCTAACACGGTTGTAGAATCCATAATTTCGAAAATGAATCAATAAAACATCTGTTCAGCAATTTTAATAAACTGACACATCTCATAACCGTAGGACTGATAAATCTGATTCTGAACTCAGAAAAAAGTGTTCTCTCAACATATTCATGTCAAGAAAACAGATCATTCATGGGAAGATCTGTTTACAAGCCTACTGTTATTAATATTGAAAAAGTATTGTTCAGATGAAAGAATTAATTCAGTCTGAATGATTTATCAAATGAGTTAGCCAGTCTCTCATCTGGGGAAAGCAATGGTAAATTACCCTGTAAAAAGAATACCACCAGAACACTTTGTGGTGAGAAACACTTGCCTACAGATTTACCAAGGTTCGGACATGACTGAATGGTTAAATCATCATCATTCATGACATGAACAAACCTGGAACTAATACAATTCAATTGACTAAATCAGAAAAGATTTTCTCAGACTAGTTTTGATGATAAGATCTCACAGAAAAAGAATTTTAATGAAGATATTGCATTGCTTAAAAACACTAGAAAAAAGAATATATGATAAAATTTGTTAGCTGTCACTAAAACAGAAATTTTGTAGTCTGTTCCAAATATGGAGTCCCAGTGTAATAAATCTACACTGCCAGGAACTGTCCCATATATTTATCTATCTATATGATATGAAAGTCCATTCTTCTAAAAATACAGGATCCATAAATATTATTCAGGTTTATCAGATGTTTGTTTGTTAGTTCTCCTTGCAAGACTCAGTACACTAGATGTAACTGAGAGAAAATAATTAAATTTGATTAATACAGAGAAAGCTGGAATTCCATGTATGGTACATTTAGACAATAATACTTGTGATTCAGTGGTCATCTAGTAATTTGTTTTGTTCCTAAACGATAAGTTACAAGAAGACTTAAAGCAGATGGATATTTTTGTCTGCTATAGAGATGTTCTATCTCTATAGAAATATTTTTAAATTATTTTCCTCAGACTTGAATTACTGGTTTTGCATGGCATATCTAATAATATTTCATGTTGTCATAAAAGTATTTTATATTTGCATACATATTCTTGTGATTATTATTCTTCTGGAATAATTTCCTTAGATGGTAAAGTTTCAGAGAGTCCAGTCCTCTAAGTATTCTTCAGAACGATCATCATACTGTTCTGACAATGAACAGTGATGTGTCATCTGATGAATGAAAGATTGCATACAGAACAAGAGCTTGTGATTTTTGATTCCCTTTAAAAAAAAAAAACCTTAACAGAGACGATTTATTTGAATATAAGAGAACACTCCTCCTGATGTATTAAGTAAAGACTGTTTTTCCACAAATGTGACACCTTTAAGTTCTTCAAATAAAGAGATGTGAGTAAGAATTCAAGATAGGAGGGGAAAGTGTGGTGGTGGTGGGGTGCTGCTTATGATAAGTGATGACCTATGTCCTCTAAGAGTGGAGGCTTTGGAAGGAAGTGAGACAAATGATTTTGAGAGCATATGGTGTGAGGTAGGCAAGTCAGGAAATTTAGTGGGGTGTTGCCACAGACCCAGGAGCACAGAACATGGGGACCAGGAGATGTTTAGATAGTTAAGTTTGGCAAGTGCAAGAAGAATGATTGTTATGGGAGATTTTAACTACAGCAGTATAAATTGGAGAGAGGAAGATGCATGTAGCAATAGGGGAATGGAATTTCTAGAATTCTTGAGGGACAAATGTCTTAGGCAACATGTAACAGAGGGAACAAGAGGTTCAAGAGTTTTGGATTTGGTTATAGCATCAGAAGAGTTGATAACAACTGAGATGACATCTCTCCCACCAGTTGGAGAGAGTGACCATATGGTTTTGACTTGGAAAACGAATAGACATGCAGGAGTATCAAAGAGACGGGAACTTATAATGGGGGTAATTATAATGCAGGTGATTATAATAGTCTTAGACTTCAACTTCGGGAAGTTTCATGGAGGGAGGAATTGGAAGGTCGGGATATCATTAGTGCATGGGAAATTGTGAAAGAATATTTGTTATCAGCATTGGTAAGTTGTATACCACGAGTGAAGAAGAGGACACAATTTGGAATAAACTGGATGACAAACAATATTAAACAGGAATTGCATGCGAAAAAGAGGCTATGGAAGAGATATAAGGAGACAGGTGAAGAGAGGTTGCATGAAGAATATAAGACACAGGTCAGAAGAGTGACTAGAGTGGTAAGGAAAGCGAAACTGGAATATGAGAGGAGATTGGCCCTAAGATCCAAAGAAAATCCTAGGAAATCTTTTAGCTATGTGGCCAGTAGGAGGAGAAATGACTGTGGAAGAATGATATTGTGGGATAAAAATGGGAATAGAGTGACTGATGCAGAGGACATAGTGGAATTGTTCAATGAACACTTTATTGGAGTATTTCATTCTAGAGGAGTCAGTTTTAATGCTAGAGGGATAGGGTTGGTTCGAGGTTTAGAGGTACTGGAGGAGGGCGTGTTTCAGATACTGAGTACTCTGGATGTCAGTAAAGCTTTGGGACTGGATGGTATTTCACCACGAGTTTTGAGAGAATGTGCTAGGGAACTGACAGTGCCTTTAACCTGGCTTTTCAATGAAAGTCTGGCTGCGGTAGCAGACTGGAAGTGTCTAATTATAGGCCAGTTTGTGTGTCATCAGTAGTTGTTAAGATCTTGGGGAAAGTAGTGAGGGACCGTATACAGCATTGGGCAGATGAGGGTAATGTTATCTCTGAGAGTCGACATGGATTTGTGAAAGGGCGCTCTTGTTTTAGCAATATGCTAGCCTTTTATAATAAAGTTACAAGAACATTAGATGATGGAAAGGCATATACTGCAATTTTCTTAGACTTAGCAAAGGCATTTGACAGGGTGCCACATGATAAGTTGATATTTAAGTTGCAGCACATAGGTCTATATGTCAGATTGGTCAACTGGATTCAGGATTGGCTGTCCGATAGGTATCAGAGAGTTGTGTATGGTGGAGCAATTTCAAGGAAGCAGAGGGTTACAAGTGGGGTCCCACAGGGCTCAGTACTAGGACCTATATTGTTTAACTTTTATATCAATGACATTGCCAGTGGATTGCAAGGGGATATTCAGTTGTTTATGGATGATGCGAAGCTGGGAAGAATTATTAGTAATAGTGCAGATGTAGTAGCCCTGCAAGAGGATTTGAATAAGCTATATAGATGGGCAAATGAATGGGGATGTCAGTTTAACGCAGCAAAATGTAAGGTCTTGAGGTTTGGGAAACATCGATGGGATGCTGCATACTCTATGGGAGGCGTTATACTGGAGGAAGTAGGGGAGACAAGAGATATGGGGTTGATGATTGATAGAAACCTGAAATTTAGGGGACATATTGAGAAGGTGGTGAAGATAACCCAGAGGATTGCTGCAATTATGAGAAGGACACTGACCTGCAGAGATAAGAGGGTTGCCATTCCATTGTATAAGTCTCTGATCAGACCACACTTAGACTATTGTTCTCAGATTTGGTCCCCAGGATTTGAAGGGGATAAATTAACTGTGGAAAGGGTACAGAGATGGATGACAAAGATGGTTTCAGGACTGTACAATTTTGGTTATGAGGATCAGCTGAGGGAATGTGGACTGCAGAGTTTGGTGGATAGAAGAAGGAGAGCTGATATGATTGAGACTTTTAAACTGTTGAGAGATGGTTACAGGGTTGACACTGGGGAGTTCTTTCGCTTGGTTGAACAGCAGGAAGGAGTGATGACAAGAGGCCATCCCTGGAATTTACAAAAGGAAACTGTGAGCAAGAGGGTGAGGAGTGGTTTCTTTGCGTGGAGGGTGGTTGAACAGTGGAACGCGTTGCCTGATGGAGTGATGAGAGCGAGAACGGTCAATGAGTTTAAGAAGTGGTATGATAGACTGTGTTTCTGCAACTTCTATGCTTCACTCCCATGGTTGGACTTTTGCTTCTAGCCTTCCAACCCAAATATATGCACTCAAATTATCACCAAATTAATCCTCACCAGCATGGAAACATACATTCCCCACACTACTCATCTGCCATTCCCTAATCTTTTGGAGAACCCTTGTTCTCCAAAAGATGCACCAAGGCTGTAGAAATGAAAAACCAAAACATACCATAACTGACTCAATTCAAGAACTCCATCCTTCCTTAGACTTTATACTCAAGTCCGAAATAGATGCAAAAAAATCAATGCTTCCAAAACAGAGTTCGAAAAAGCATAAAACAGGAAACTAGCAGTTTTCCCAAATGGCAGACAAGCCTTTTGGACTGTCAGCAAAGCAACTGGTTGTAACTTCTGCCCACCTATTCCCACCCATATCATGTCAGATGGATTGCATCATCACCTATGGAAAAAGCCATCTACTGGCCTCACACTTTTGCTTCCAACGCATGCATAACTGACAATGGTAAATGTCCCTCCCCACCTCCTCAACCATTCCAGATATCCAACATACAATGTCCCTATATCCTTTTGCCAGAAAGAGATCAGAAAAATATTGTCCAGATTAGACAGGAAAAAGTCTCCTGGATCTGATGGCATTCCTCTAATTATCTTGAAAGTTTGTGCACCAGGACTGACTCCTATCCTATGTTGCCTGTATATACTCTCTTCCTCCCTGGTATCTAACCCACAGCCTGGAAATTGACCCATATTCAATCCATTCCCAAGAAGGGTGACAAGTCACTGCCATCCAACTACTACCCTATTTTGCTCACCTCAGTCCTGTCTAAAGTAATGGGGGGAAAAAAATCATCAATTCCCAACTCCTACACTAATAAACAACTGCCAATATGGATTCCGTCGCTGCTGATCAACAGATCTGCTCACATACATCAACCATCTCTGGACAAATGCCATGGAGAAGTCTTGTGGATCTCAAGCGACTGCACTCGATATCTCCAAAGCCTTTGACTAGGTCTGGCACAAAGGATTACTAAGCAAACTATCATCATTTGGTCTGTCTCAAGACTTCTGTATGGATTGCCAGCTTTCCATTTGGATGCACACTATGCGTGATGGTAGATGCCTTATCCTCTCACCATTCAACTGATGCCGAGGTTCCATAATGTCGTCTCACCAACCCTCTTCCTTCTATATATCAATGACAGACTTCAGTTGACCTCCAACCCAATACACAGTTCTGCAGATGAGAGCACATTGCACTCCTCCCTTTCGTTTGATAACCTTTACACAACTCACCTTAACATCAACCACCACCATCCTCAATTCAAGCCATCCTCCGATGGGGGTTCAGATGACCTCATCAATTTCAATGCTAATGAAACTCAGCACTGTCTTATCTCTTATAAAAATTAACCATTTTCTCCCAGTATTATTTTTGAGAACACCCAAATTTCCAGACAATTTGAGATTTCTATTCTTGGAATTACCCTGACATTAAATCTCTCCTGGAATAAACATATCACAACCATTGCATGCTCATCTTCTAAAAAACTAGGATTTCTCTTTCTCAAGACATTACGTCACTCCCGAACAGCTGTTAACCTCATACAAATTGCAAATCTGTACAGATGTTGAATACTGCTCTCACAATGGAGAGCAATTAGACTTATTAATGACCCATCTCTTACCAACTCACTCCCTTACTTTTGCAAAGACGTTTGGTTTTGGTTTCTGCAATATGTGAATATGTAAATGTAAATATTCTACAAATACTTACATGGGAATTGTTGATCTGAAATAGCATCAATAATTCCCCCACTTATTGCTAAGCTTGTTGAAACATGTGCAACTTCTACTGAACATCCCTTCACAATGCACCTTCAAACCAACAGAACGTGTTTCTTTTCCTCCTCCTTCATCCCTGCAATGGCTGTAGTGTGGAACAGTCTTCCCCCTGTTGTGTTTCCCAAGGAATACGATATACAGTGATTTAAATCAAATGTAAACAAGTTTCTCCTTTCCCAACTCACTACCCATATACGGTATTAATGTCCTATAGGTTGATCAACCAACCTCTCGTGTATGGGCCCAACATTAAAAGGAAAAAAAAAAAAAAACCTGATTAAAAGCCTGAAATGTCGAAAGGCACAGGAAAGAGAGCTCTCATAGTACCCATATACGAAAAGGGAAATAAAACTGAATGCGAGAATTACAGAGGTATTTCCCCACTGAGTGTTCCTGGTAAGATTTAAGCATGTATACTTGAGAATAGGTTGAGAAGGATTGCGGAAGAGAAGCTTGGGGAAGAACAAGCTGGATTCAGGCCAAATAGAGGCTGTCAGGATCAGATTTTCACTTTATGACAAATAGTTGAGAAATCGTGGGAATATAACAAAGATCTCTATTAAGTTTTGTAGACCTGTAAAAGTCATATGACAAGGTGCCAAGAGAAAAGCTATTCAAAATGTTACAGTTATGTGGTGTCAAAGGGGAATTATATCAAGCAATGCTAAGTCATTGAGTTGTAAGTCAGCAGTTAAAACTGAAAGAAGTACAGGAAGATGGTTTGATATTAAATCTGATGTCAGACAAGGATGTACATTATCCCCTCTCTTATTCATTATCTATATGGATCACATTATGAAGGAAAATGGTATTAAATCTGATATCAAAATTGGAGATGTTAATCCCAGCTTTTTACTTTATGCAGATGATATTATACTTTTAAATAAATCCAGTACAAGTCTTGCACACTTGTACTGGATTTATTTAAAATCGAATAACTTGAATAACTGTTGTAAAAATTTGGAATGAAAATCAGCAATAACAGTACAAAGACAATGAAAATAGGTTGAAACATTCAAAATATCAACTGCATCTTGAATGGAGAACCTATAGAACAAATAAAACACTTCAGCTTCTTAGGTACACTTCTTAGCGAAAAGGTAAATTAAATATGGAAACAGACAACAGAATCAATAAAGCCAGTATGGCAGGAAGTCAAATGAATAAATTTATATGGAATAAGAGAGAAATTAGTAAAAACACTAAATTAGCTGTATACAAGACAGTATTTAAACCAATGTTAACTTATGGATCTGAAAGCTGGGTTAGAAGTAAAACACTTGACCAAAGCATAGAGAACGCAGATATGAGAGTCCTGAGAAAGATTAGGGGTATGAACAGATGGCAGCAATGGCAATATCATATTAAAAACGAGGATATTAGGAAAGAACTTGACAGTGTTAGCATTCTAGAATGTGTTAGCAGAGCTAATCTCAGGTGGTATGGTCACTTACACAGAACGGGAAAGGAAAGATTAGCAAAACAAGTGTTCTCTGTCTGGTTGGCAGGAAAAAGACCTAGAGGAAGACCAAGATATAGATGGATTGATACAGTAAAAGTGGCTTACTTTATTGACAAAAATACAAGATCTGATAATGTTGGAGTCTTGACAGATAACAGATTGATCATCATCATCATCATTAAATTCCTGCCATATACCCTCAAGGGGGTGTACAGGATATGATAGTACTACATGAAAAAAATTACATCATTACTAACTTCCTATCTACAATTTTCCTCCAAATCAGTCTGTTACTTGTCAAGACTCCAACATTATCAGATCTTACATTTCTATCGTCTAAGGCACTCTGTACCGTATCAATCCACCTATATCTTGGTCTTCCTCTGGGTCGTTTTGCTGCCAACGTGGTAGAGAACACTTGTTTTGCTAATCTTTCTTCACCCATTCTGTTTAGGTGACCATACCACCTGAGATTAGCTCTGCTAACGCATTCCTGGATGCTGACAATGTCAAGTTCTTTCCTAATATCCTTGTTTTTAATATGATATTGCCATTGATGCCATCTGTTCACGCCTCTAATCTTTCTCAGGACTCTCATATCTGCGGTCTCTAGTCTTTGGTCAAGTATTTTATTTCTGACCCAGCTCTCAGATCCATAAGTTAAAACTGGTTTGAACACTGTCTTGTACACAGCTAATTTAGTGTTCCGACTAATTTCTCTCTTATTCCATATGAATTTATTCAATTGACTTCCCACCATACCAGCTTTGCTTATTCTGTTGTCTATTTCTATATTTAACTTACCATCTTCAGTAAAAATCGTGCCTAAATAGCTGAAATGTTTTACTTGTTCCACAGGTTCTCCATTCACAACACAGTTGACATTTTCAATGAGTCTGCCTATTTTCATTGTCTTTGTCTTTTTATTTCTGACCTTCATACCGTATCTATTACAACAGCTATTCAATTTAGTCAGAGAATCTTGCAGACTTTTAGCAGATTTATTTAGAAGTATAACATCATCCGCATAAAGCAAAGAGCTGACATTAACATCTCCAATTTTGATAGCTTGTTTAATACCACTTTCCTTCATAATGTGATCCATATAGATTATGAATAACAGAGGGGATAATGAACATCCTTGTCTCACACCAGATTTAACATTAAACCATCTTCCTGTACTTCCTTCAATTCTAACTGCCGACTTACAACTCAAATAAAGACTAAGTATTGCTTGATATAATGTCCCATTCACACCATATAACTGCAGCGTATTGAATAGCTTCTCTCTTGGCACCTTGTCATATGCCTTTTCCAAATCGAAAAAATGTAAATACAGATCTTTGTTATTTTCCCATGGTTTCTCGACTATTTGTCGTAAAGTGAAGATCTGATCCTGACAGCCTCTATTTGGCCTAAATCCAGCTTGTTCTTCACCAAGCTTTCCTTCCACAATTCTTCTCAACCGTTTCTCAAGTATACTTGCATAGATCTTACCAGGAACACTCAGTAGGGAAATACCTCTGTAATTCTCACATTCAGTTTTATTTCCCTTTTTATATATGGGTACTATTAGAGCTCTACTCCAATCATTGGGAATTCATCCCTCTGTCCAGGCTTTCTGAACTATGCAGAGCAGCCACTGTAAGACTCTTATACCACCATACTTCAGCATTTCTGGTCGAATATCATCTACTCCTGCTGCCTTTCCACATTTCAAGCCTTTGACGGCTTTTTCTACTTCAAGTATGGCTATGTATTCCTGACTGCATGCCTGGTCAGTGTTTTTTACCACTGTGCTGTCATCACTGCTTGTTTCATTTAGCAGTTTTTCAAGGTAATTACTCAATACCTCAAGGATATCTTTTTCTCCTGTTTTCATGTCACCTTTATCATCTCTAACTCCTTTTACAGCACTCTTTCCTCCATTCCTAAGCTTCTTCAACAAGATATTGTTTAAATGATCGATATTTATTACAAATTTAACAAATTATACAATTTTAGCATGAAATCATTTTAACAAGAATAACAACAAGAATGGCCAAAAACGCTTTTGCTATTTTTTTATAGGGCATATTGTCTCCATTAACAGCCAAAACAGCCATACATCTTGATTGCATGGACTGGATAAGATGATCATAAAGTTCTTGTGGAATATTTTTCCCCACTCTTATGTGAGAGCAATTTCGAGCTCTTGAAGTGATCCTGGTGGCACCAGTCAAGTAGAATTGCACCTATCTAAAGCATTCCAGGCATGTTCGATTGGATATTACAATCCAGTGAGCAGGCAGGCCAGTCCATTCATTCAATACCTTCTTCCTCAAACCACTCTTGTACCAAATTTGCATGGTGTGGACAAGAGGTGTCATCCATAAAAATGAATTCTTGGCCAATTGCAGCAGCATATGGACAAACTATAGGTTCCAAAATCTCATCACGATACCTTTTGGGCTTTGAGATCAGTATGAGATCAGTATGGCCACCTATACTTATTCCGTCCATACCATTGGGGTCTTACATAAACAAACTGTGGATTATTTCTTGTTACACTTTCATGCCATATCAAGATACGTCAGTTATCTGGTTGCAGACTGAACCTGGACTACTCACTAAAAAGTACACGAGCCGAATCCTCATTTGTCCAATTGCAGTGTTTCTGTGCCCAAATTCTTCGGGCTCTTTTGTGGTTTGTAGTAACTGGAATGCAAACCATTGGTCTTCGAGCATATAAACCTATGGCATTAAGATGATTTCGTACTGTCTGTGTCGATACCAGCCTCTCTATTGTTGTGGCAAGTTTGCTTCGAAATTGTGTTGCATTAAATGTTAAATACCGATTGTCTCTTGGAGTTGTTGATGATGGGTGACGTTGACAGAAGGCAATTTCAAAGTCACGAAATTATGCTTTCAGATACACAACACACTTGAGCGACAACTTGCTATGTTTGTCCAGCTTCTAATCAACCAATGGCTCTCTAAGCCATGAATTCCAGGATATCATGTTGCTCTGCCATTTTTAACAAAATAATGGGTGGTAGGTGACACAAGTCTACAATTCAAGTGATAATTATGCTCTATGGAAGTGAGTGCAACAAGCCACGCTTTTATACCACCGTATGCTAATACAGCTAAGACATATTTTGACTAATCTTAACATGATTTTGTATGCAGTTGTGTGTTCTACACTGTTGCATATTAAGAATATTTTAAAATAAATGTATTACATTTGTAAATTATTTGTATAACTTTATAATTTGCAAGAAAACCAAAATATCTCTTAATTGTTTTGAGCAGTGTACCTGTTTCGAATTAGTGCTACCAGCTTCAAAGAACACATAAAACCATACCTTTTACTTGCAGTCATCAAAATCTCATGAAGTTAAAAAATTGAAAGAAAACAAAGTACTCTATTTGTAATTGGGGCTACTTAATATCTTGACTGGTTAGTTCGAATTAGAAAGTAACAACCATATGCCTTGTATAGAACTCACGCACACACAAAGGAATTCTGCAACTTTTAATTCACAGAAAATCTACTCTACAGCTGTTTTAGATGCAAGCAACAGAAAGAACTGAGCAAATTTATATAGTACCTTGATATTTTCAACACACCTTTCAGTCTGGCATAAGATGCTTACTTAGTAGATTATCACTGCATGATTACACCCTAAATCCTTTGTAACTGGATAATCACATCTTTAAAAAGGTACGTGTAGCATGACTATAAACAACAAATTACATGATACTGAAAATAACAGTACATAGAAACAAGCAAATCAAAGAAACTGGGAATATAAGGCACATACAATACATGGTTTACCAATTACAAATGGTTGTTGTGTGCTAGAAATTAACATACAGTAGACACCGCTTGTTGTGATTACTTTGGGATAGTCACTTTTCGATAACAATAACCGACTGATAACATTAAGCAAAGGATATAAAAAATATAAAAAAGGGGGTGCTTAAGGGTCAAAGCTGTATAACTGAGAGGAGACCTCCACATAGCCTTTAAAGGAATGCGGAGAACCGACCAGGGCTTCTGACCTAATGTCCAATCCTCACCTTCTCGTGGTGCACCCTGTTGGGTATCTACTTTGATACTGAACGAACGAGGATGGGCTGGCAATTTGGGATTTAGCCGACCAAATTGTATTCTTATTGGTTAAACCAAAATAAAAAATGATGGTACAACATGACAAAATTTCATGCCGGCTGGGGCGTCACCCGGTTAAACAAGGTCCCCGTTGTTTTCACCAGGGAACCAGGGCAAACAGCGGAAAGTCAGCTACTGGAACAAATCTGAAAACAAACCCCAACTCAACATAACCAGAGTTAAAGATCGGTACTATCAACATAAGAAGCCTGAATGGCAAAGAAATGGAGCTAGCTGAGGAATTAGATAAGTATCAGATCGACATAATAGGGGTGACTGAAACAAAAAAGACCAAAACTGGTGAGATCATTCTGAGCAATAAATACAAAATGTTATATTCAGGCAATGACAATCAAGGAAAAGAAGGAGTAGCCATAGTATTCAACACAAAATACGAGGCTAATCTTCTTGAATGGCAGTCAGTCTCAAGTAGAGTAATGTGGGCAAATATGAGAATGGGGAACTGGACAATGAGACTTATTTGTGCCTATGGTCCCACAGAAGGTTCTATTAAGGTAGAAGTAGAGGAATTTTTTGACGCTTTAGAAAAAGCAACTGACACAATGAAAAAGAAAAAGTTGGTCCTTGTTGGGGATCTAAATAGCAGAGTAGGAAATGATTGTGAGACATACAAAAATATTTTGGAAAAATTTGGAGAAAAGAGCAAAGCTAATAATAATGGCAAATATCTGTTGGATTTCTGCTCAGGACAGGGACTGGTTATTACTAACACCATGTTCCAACATAAAAATGTGCACAAATTCACATGGAGAGAAGAGGCTAGGAATAAGAAAAGTCTCACTGACTATGTTATTGTTGATTGTGATGTTTTCTCCCTGGTGCAGGACACCAGAGTGTACAGAGGATTTGAAATTGGAAGTGATCAGTATTTAGTCTTGAGCAGGATAAAATTGAATTTCATATTGAAAAGAATAACATGTAAGAAAGTTTTAAAGTGAATAAAAGTTGAGCAGCTCTCAGATGTGAACTGTAGACTAAAATACAGGAATATTATTGAAAAGAAAATGAAAGAGTTTGAGAACAGGAATCAAACCTTGGAGATTCAGTGGCAAACTTTGAAGAAAACATTGATTGATTCTGCCAGAGAGGCATGTGGTGAGGTTGTCTGCAAGGATAAAAAAATCAGACCTCCCTGGTGGACACAGGAAGTTAAAGAGGCAGTGAAGGAAAAGAAGAAAGCATATCAAAAGTTCCTGGCAAATAAGTCAGCATTTACTCTTACAGAATACAGAGACAAATGTAAGAAAGCTAAACAGTGTGTAAAACTAGCTAAACAAAAGTCATGGGAACTTTAGCAAGAATATAGAAAATAAATATCAAGAAGGTGGCAAAAAATTCTGGAGGTTGTTGAAGAAGCTTAGGAATGGAGGAAAGAGTGCTGTAAAAGGAGTTAGAGATGATAAAGGTGACATGAAAACAGGAGAAAATGATAGCCTTGAAGTATGGAGTAATTACTTTGAAAAACGTCTAAATGAAACAAACAGTGATGACAGCACAGTGATAAAAAAACACTGACCAGGCATGCAGTCAGGAATACATATCCATACTTGAAGTAGAAAAAGCCATCAAAGGCTTAAAATGTGGAAAGGCAGCAGGAGTAAATGATATTCAACCAGAAATGCTGAAGTATGGTGGTATAAGAGTCTTACAGTGGCTGCACTGCATAGTTCAGAAAGCCTGGACAGAGGGACGAATTCCCGATGATTGGAGTAGAGCTCTCATAGTACCCATATATAAAAAGGGAAATAAAACTGAATGTGAGAATTACAAAGGTATTTCCCTACTGAGTGTTCCTGGCAAGATCTATGCACGTATACTTGAGAAACGGTTGAGAAGAATTGTGGAAGAAAAGCTTGGTGAAGAACAAGCTGGATTCAGGCCAAATAGAGGCTGTCAGGATCAGATCTTCACTTTACGACAAACAGTCGAGAAAGCATGGGAATACAACAAAGATCTGTATTTAAGTTTTGTTGATTTGGAAAAGTCATATGACAAGGTGCCAAGAGAGAAGCTATTCAATATATGCTGCAGTTATATGGTGTCAATGGGGCATTATATCAAGCAATACTTAGTCTTTATTTGAGTTGTAAGTCAGCAGTTAGAATTGAAGGAAGTACAGGAAGATGGTTTAATGTTAAATTTGGTGTGAGACAAGGATGTACATTATCCCCTCTGTTATTCATTATCTATATGGATCACATTATGATGGAATGTGGTATTAAACCTGATATCAAAATTGGAGATGTTAATGTCAGCTCTTTGCTTTATGCAGATGATGTTATACTTCTAAATAAATCCGCTACAAGTCTGCAAGATTCTCTAACTAAATTGAATAGCTGTTGTAATAGATATGGTATGAAGGTCAGCAATAAAAAGACAAAGACAATGAAAATAGGCAGAATCATTGAAAATGTCAACTGTGTTGTGAATGGAGAACCTGTGGAACAAGTAAAATATTTCAGCTACTTACGCATGATTTTTACTGAAGATGGTAAATTAAATATAAAAATAGACAACAGAATCAGCAAAGCTGGTATGGTGCGAAGTCAATTGAATAAATTCATATGGAATAAGAAAGAAATTAGTCGGAACACTAAATTAGCTGTATACAAGACTGTGTTCAAACCAGTTTTAACTTATGGATCTGAGAGCTGGGTCAGAAGTAAAACACTTGACCAAAGACTAGAGACCGCAGATATGAGAGTCCTGAGAAAGATTAGAGGCGTGAAGAGATGGCATCAATGGCAATATCATATTAAAAACAAGGATATTAGGAAAGAACTTGACATTGCCAGCATCCAGGAATGCATTAGCAGAGCTAATCTCAGGTGGTATGGTCACTTAAATAGAATGGGAGAGGAAAGATTAGCAAAACAAGTGTTCTCTGCCAGGTTGGCAGGAAAACGACCCAGAGGAAGACCAAGATATAGGTGGATTGATACGGTACAAAGTGCCTTAGACGATAGAAATATAAGATCTGATAATGTTGGATTCTTGACAAGTAACAGACTGATTTGGAGGAAAATTGTAGATAGGAAGTTAGTAATGATGTAATTTTTTCATGTATTACTGTCATATCCTGTACGCCCCTTGAGGGTACATAGCAGGAATTTGATGATGATGATGAGGATATAAAAAATCGCGTCATTTATTTCAATTTATTGTTATGAACATTATTTAATTTGTTATAAACAACTTTTTAATAATCTACAACATACAATTTATTTTAAAAACTTATCTAGTATTGTCTGTTGTATGTTTGAATACAGTAGTTCATGAATAAATTGCTCATACTCATAATGCCTTTCAAAGTTTGTCGCTCTATGTTGCACACACACTGCAACGAAATATTCCTAGAGCTTCTTGCATTTGGGAATTGGTTGGAGGAGCTTCTAAAATTTGTTATTCTATGCTTTTATTAGGTTCGCTTTCTTCTATTAGTTTAAAGTTCTCATCGGAAACAGCTTAACATATTTCTGACACTGTCACTGTAGCCACCACTTCAACGTTGTTATCAATAGCGGACCAATTTTCAAATTCCTCTTTTGACATACCGTCTGGGGTTTTATCAAAAATTTTATTTGTAAGATATTCAAAATTCTTCAGAAGAAAGAGTTTTAGAGTTTGTTTTAAAAAATACAACATGGGAATTTTCCCAGAAATAAAAAAATCCACCTTTTTGGAAGAAGTCTCTAATAGTCTTCTCTGAGACTTGCTTTCATGACATTGCTACCAAATGCAATGCATCAAGAAGGGAAATCTTTTTTACAATTGCATCAGATTGGTCTTTTATATAATCAAGTTCAGCTATAATTCTCCGTGAACTTCCCTTCGATAATAAGCTTTAAAAGCTCGTATGACACCCTGGTCACATGGTTGAATTAACGATGTAGTGTTCGAAGGCAAGAAAATTACTTTGATGTTCTTTAATTTAAGATCCCACTTAACTAACCAATTGTTGAGAATGTCATTAGTCATCCAAGCATTTGCACTAGAACAGTAGTCAACAGGTAAACTTTTGACACCTTTTAAACACTGACGATTTTTACTTTTTCCAATCACCAGGAGCTCTCGTTTCTCGCCTTTCATATTAGCACAACAAAGAACTGTCACTCACTCTTTTGAAGATTTAAATCCTTAAATTTTAAATTTTAAACTTTAAATTTAGATTTTAAATTTAAATCAGAAATAGAGTCCTGTTTCGTCTGCACTGTAAATATCCTCGGAAGAATATTCAACAATAATTGTTGGCCATTCGGTCTTAATCCACGCATGAGCTGATAAAAAATCAGCACTTTTTACTTCACCATGAATTCGCTTGTACACAATATTCTCTCACTTTTTCCACCTGTTAAACCATCCATCAGTTGATTTTCTTTACCCATTGTATTTGCAAGTTCTGCTTTTTGACGCATCAAAGGCCCATTAATCGAAGCATTTTTTCACGAACATTAGTAAACAAAATTTTTAATGCTGATTCGACTTGAGTATCCTTACCAGATCGGACTCTCTTCCGATCCATGTTCTCATTAGTAAGAGCTGAAGTTTGAATGGTTGATGTTTTTTAAGATCTTACAAAAGAGTTGTTGTGAAATTTTTAAATGTACAGCCACAACTACACTGACTCATTTTGGGCAACTTATCATAGCATTCAAAATTCTTTGCTTTTCTTGAAAAGATAAAATTTTATGTTTTTTACTTGCTTCTGTCATAATGCCAAGAACTGTTTTAATGAGCACTTAAAGTCAAATTCACTTACTGAAAGAGAGCACAAAAATAAACTAAAAAAAATCACAATTAGACTGTACTTATACACCCCCCCCTCCCCACATTTCCTGGAAGATTTAAGATTTATGGAAGATTAAGATTACCACCTGCATTTACTTGGGGATTAAAGAAATATTAGCAAGAAAGTCAGATTTGGAGAAATGTTCTTTGTCAAATTTTCTCCTGATTAACCTTCATTATTTTTTTAGAATTCTGAGAAGCAAAAGGTTAAACATTCAAGGATTTTGATAACAATAACCGGAACTTTGATTATAATAGATGGATTATTTTCAATTCATTTTAAATGGTATGTTTTGGGACCGACTGATTTTGATAAGAATAGCTGATTGATAATATTATCCGCGATCACAATTAGTGGATTCTACTGTATTAATAAATAATATTAAAACTATCTTTGATGGTTACATAACATGAGAATCTTCTTCCAAAACAAAACTTTTGGAAGAGACAATTGTTCCGATTCAAATTTAGCTGATGTAAAAGGGCTTTGCAACTTTCTTTCAAAAGGCATTCATTTTTTTAAAATTGCTTCTATGGAGAAGACAATTCATCCCACCAGATACTGTGTTTTAGTGTCAATACTATGTTGTGCCAGACCAGACTTTTGAGGTTTCATGAAGTCAATATAATATTGATGTTCATTAATTCTTTTTTCCACAGAACAGCCATTCTGCCCATAATATGTCATATTACATTCACAGAGTATCTGGTAAATGCCAGCTAATGATAGACGTGACAGTTTGTCTTTTGTAGATGGTAACAGATGAGAAACTTTGTTGGTAGGAAAAATATGTGGGAATAAGGTGACACTTCAAAATTCTACCAATAGGTTTGGAGATATCAGAAATATAAGAGATTGGAATCCTGCGGTCTGTTGAAGAATCCGGAGGTGTTGGAACACAGGAGTCAATTATCTGCTGGATTTGATGAGGGTTGTAACCATTAAATTCCATTAAGGTTTTGATAGTGAGAAGTTCTTGTTGTAAGCTCGAGGGAGAGGAGCACACATTATATGCTCTATTAAAGACTTGATAACACCAACGTTTTGAGAGGTGAGATGAGCAGACTTTTGACGAATGTATCTGCCAGTAAAGGTAGGTTTTCGATAAACACTGGCTGATAAATAGCTGAGGCTGTGTGTATAAGAAGGATGTCCAAGAACTACTAGCCTTTTCTTTTTCATGGTGAATTGAATGCATGGATTAAAAGCTATTGATCTTTTGTAGGAAAGTGGTAAGTTCATTTTCAGAATGAGACCAAACAGCAAAAAACATCATCCACATAACAAAAGTAATGAAAGGGGTTGAGGATGAATGGATGAGAACAAGATATCTTCCAGATGGTTCAAAAAACCTCCAACAAACTATTTTTTTGAACCTTCTGGAAATGGTATTAATTTCATCAGGAGAAAACTTCTTCTTGCCATTTCAATTAACTTTTATTTCCATTTCTGGGTAGCATTCTTCATTTAATCAGCATGCGAGATATTTAAATTTTGAAGCTTTGTTTCCCATTTAAAGAAAGTCCTGAATTAAGAACTGGTTTCTTGCTTATGACCATGAATTTAGTTTGGGTGATATTTATTTTTAATCCTATTTTTTTCACTCTCTTCGTTCACTAGTTTGAGAAGAATTTGAAGATCCTGAATATTGTCAGCCAGAAGAGCTGTGTCATCAGCATATCAGATGGTACTGTTGATTTCACCATTTACATTAATCCCTTCCTCTTTTCCTTTTAAGATTTTCTGAAATATGGCTTCTGAGTATATGTTAAAAAAAGGAGGGGCAACAGCATGCATCCTTGCCTTACTCCAATTTTGATGTTAATGGAGTTTGTAATAATGTCACCAACTTGAACAGATGCCTTTTGTTTCAATATAAGTTTTTAGTATGCTAGACTTTTTCAAATGCTTTCTCAAAATTGATGAAGCAACTGAATACTTCCTTGTTTTGGTCACTACATTTTTGGAATAAGATTTGAGAACAGAAAAGAACCTCTCTCTCATTCCCAAACTGCTTCTAATGCTGAACTGGATATTACTGATGGTGTCTTCACGTTTTCTGTATGTTTTTTGAATATACAGAAAATGTCTACTATCCCATGCCAAAGGTTATCAAAACATGAAATCTCCTTTATGTGATTTTGCTTTGGCTCAAGACTCCTTGACTCATTTTACTGCTCTCCTAATTCAGCTATACAAGGTGAGGCTTAAACAGTTAATATAAAACAATTAATAAATATACCATGCTAATTTTAGGTTTAACTTCCAACACTCTCCCATGACTGATGCACTTGTTTGCACATTCGGACAATTTGCTGATGCCATTCAGAAATGCCTTTTTCAAAATGCTGTAAAGCTCTCTTGTAACTGCACTATGAATCTCATTGAGTGTTTACTGGAGAGTATGGCAGTGACTTTCCTGCTTGTCAAACAATTCTTCCTAACCACAGTGATGTGAGAAGATGCACTGTCATGAAGCAGAAAAGAATCTAATTGGTATAATACTGCTTTCACTCAATTCATTCTTTGTAATAGGCAATGTAAAATGTCTTTATTACAAAATTCTGCATTGACCTTTTGACCATTAGGGATAAACTCATGATGAATAATTCCTTCCATGTTGAAAAAGAAAATGAGCATCGGTTTCACTCGATTTCTAAAATTGCAGCTTCTTGGATTTTGGAATATTTTTTCCCACCCACTCAGCTACTTTGTTGCTGCAAAACAACATATTTACCACCAGTAACAATTCTGTTCCAAAAAATGTTCATCATCTTCTGCCATTCTTATCATTATTCTGCTCCTAAAAAAACTTTCCTCACAAAACGCACGTTAACTCAACAATTGCTGAACACAGGCTACTGATGGTCACTTGACAGTTGATGGTTCATTACAAATATTTCAAGTGTTGGCCAACAGATGGAACACACAATACACTTTTGGTAATAGTAGTCTCAAAACTCTTGGGGAGCAACTTGTACTGACCTTTTTGATTACTAATTTTTGAAACTATCACATACAGTCTAATTACCTAAACTGTGAGATGATCTTCCTTTAAGATTTCAACATCCATAATTTTAAACTAGCTCCCCTTCTCTAACTTCATAGATTAAGAGAAAGTGAATGGCTTGATGTCAGTAATGATCTATTCACAAATCACTCACCTATCCACCAGAATCACACATAATCCTCATCATTATCCCAACTCTCTGGACCGTTTGTTAACCAGCTTTCCCATCTTCCTCTCACTCTCAGCATGACACTACTAGTGTCGTGAGTTAATGTAGTGGTATTTTTGATCTGTGCTAAGAAAAGTGTTTTTAAATAGTATATAATATGGCTTTTTATCATATAATTGTGTTTCGTTTTTTTATGGAGGATACAAGTGTCCTTCAGTAGTGTCTGTTGTTGGAATTTTGTTTGTGTTTTTGCTACTTGTTTGTTCCTACTGCTTTTGCTTTCTAAAAATGGCATCTATAAAGAAGAGCACGTGTGGTATGGAAAGATTTAGTGCAAAGACTGCATTATGGCCTCCAATTTTTCCCGTGGATGCTTGTGAGAATTGCTTCATGTATGCACTGAAATATGTGGACTCTAACAGTGAATGAAAAGAGGAAAGCATTAAGTATGGGAAAAGTGTATTGACAGGTTAGAGCATTTCAAAATGGAAACTAGCATGGGGAATTTTGTTGAAGAACTTAGACAAGAGTTTATGAAAATTCAAAGTGAAATTAAGCATCTGGAAGATGAGATTAAATGGGTAAAGAAGAGACTGGTAGATGTGAATGAGATGGAGGAAGTTAGTATTAGGGAAAAAAAAAGTCAAAGGATAACCATATATCATTATATGAGAACTGTTATTAGAGGTGTGAAGACTAATAAAGTACACAAAACATGCTTTCCTGGGAGAACATGGAAACAAATTACTGATGCTTTGCAGAGAAAGAAATAGCAGGCATCAGAATTAGTGGCAGTTGCAAACACAAATGACTTACTTGATGAAAAAAGGAATGTTGATAGAGACATGAACTTGTTGCAGAAGGTAAAGGAATAATAATGCTGTTGGAAAAATCATCAATGCATTGTCCAGATATGACAACAGTGAATTGAGAAGTAGAGATAATGAATAGCAAGATGGCAGAGTTGTGCGAGGCAAAGGGGGGGGGTGCAAGTTTGTGAATCTGTGGAATGAATTTGAAGGAAAGCTGAAATGGTTTCAAGTTCACAGACTGCATTTGAATGGGTTTGATATTGGACATTTAAATAGGTTATTGTTGGCTGAGAAAACACAAAATCAAGAAAATGTATCTAACACTCAAAGGGTACTTGTGAAGGAGGATAGCATAGCCAAATAGGTTGTACAAAGGAGGAAGAGGTTGAAGATGTGTAAAAGTGCAATCTAGGAAGGCAACAAACATGGTAAAGAAAGAAAGAAAAGGTGCAGTATGAGAGGAAACTGGCTGGTCAGGCCAAGGTTAATTCAAGAGAATTCTTCTACTATATATATATATATATATATATATACATATACACACACACACACATGGTAAGCAAGAAGAAAAATAATTATGGTGGATAGTCATGGCAGCAGAGCGACCATTATAAGGGATATATAGCAGAATCATTGAAAGAGTACTTTATCAGTGTATATCATACTATGTCATAATAATGCCATGCAATATTTAGAACAGAAAGACAAGTATTAGGAGAATTAAAAGTGAAGGAATAACAAGTGCATTAGGTGTTGATTGGGTTAGATGTTAATAAGATTTTGAGAATGGATGACATATTACTACATATTTTTAAGGAACTTATACAATATATTTAAGGAAGCCACAATAGTACTAATAACCAGCGGAAACCTCAACAGAAATCATGGTATAATTCTCAACAGTTCGTGGAAAAACTTGATCCTCTCTCTCAATCAATCTGAACTACAGCTAGCCAGTAATCACATTACAAGTCTACAACAAACACGCATGCGTGATAATGAATAAGAACAATAAGCCATCTTTGTCACGCGAAACGTGTAACCATAGATACTAGTTTGGTTTACAACGTTTTTTATGTTCCTTTTAATTTGCATTTACTTTCATATCTCCGTAATGCCTTGAAAAAGCCAGACAGTTTACTGGCGAAACTGGTAGGTTTTAATAAATGTTTATTGTAAAATACTGGTCTGTATTAATAAAATTGTATTTCTATTATAAAAACGACCAAAAATGTATACTTTAAACTTATACAACAGTTAGCTATAACCTTGACCTGGTTATTTTATGAAAGTCTTGCAGTGGGTAAGCTTCCAAAGGAATGAAAAGAGGGCAAAACAGTTCCACTCCATACACAAAGTTCTAGGAAGAAAGCTTCCAATTACAGACTAGAATGTATAACTGCAGTTGATGGAAATAGCATTCTTTATGATGATCAGCATGGATTTATAAAAGATAGGTCTTGTTTTAGCAATTTACTTGCATTTTATGATAAAGTGATAAGTGCATTAGATAAGGGAGAATCATATACAGTAAACCCTCGATTTAACGGACAAATTTTCCGGTCCGTATGACACATGTGAAAATTAACACCCTGTTAATTTTAAAATGCTTTTAACCAAGATTTGCTTATAACAAAATTAACAGGTTATTTTTTGTTTATTAATTTCCTGTTATTTTTTAACAAATTTTGGCAAATAGGCCATCATATGTTGGAGTAATTTAGCCGACATAAATGAGTCACTGCTCATAAAACATGTTCGGCGAATGATTAGGACGTGATCACACCTCGATTTAATGGACAAAACGTGAAAATTAACACCCTGTTAATTTTAAAATACTTTTAATAAAATTAACAGGTTATTTTTTGTTATTAATTTCCTCTTATTTTTAATAAATTTTGGCAAATAGGCCATCATATGTTGGAAAAACACTGTAGTAATTTAGACGACATAAATGAGTCACTGCTCATAAAATATGTTCGGCGAATGATTAAGACGTGATCACACCAATCGCACTGTAATTGGTTCTTTTGTCGCATGGCATGACTTTCTGCGTCAGTTTTATACACATTTTCGTAATTTTAGGGAGTTAATTATAAAAAAACAGAAGAATTCAAAAGTTCAAAAAAAAAAACTTGATAGTTTTTTCAAAGCAGGATTACCTAAACTAAGCACCTCAACATTGAATATTAACTTCACATTAACTTATTATTATTATTTAACACCTCCAGGGACTCCAAAGACTCATCGAGGGAAGGCACCTGCTCTACAACTCTGTGTCCACCAACTGACCGCAACTACACTAATGTCATCTACCGTCACCCACTACCTGTTTTTGAAGCAAAAAGAATATTGCTAATTAACCTGCAATTTTCTACAGTAAATTGCAAAGCATGTCCATTTATGGAGAATCCATTTTTCACGATTCACATGCAGATAGAAGCATCACTCAATATTAGCTAAATGTAAGTGCTCTTACAGTCAGGTCCTCAATGGCTATTGTTTATAAATGCACTTTCTCCTAATCATTTTAAACTGTCCAAATTTCCATGAATGTCAGCCCAAAGTGCCACCGGAGAAAACAAGATGACACCAAATTAATCGAAGCCGCCTCTGAACTCCACATTGTCGGCCATAACAGTGAAGCCATTTTCCCTAAGTGTATCCAAGTGTGTACAAAACAATTTTTAAATTGTTTATTAATTAAATTATTATATTATTGGTTATTACAGTGCTAATATTGATAAAATTGCAGTATAATGTTACAGATATTTTTATTTTAAAAAATTTGCGATTTAATGGACATCCCTTAACCCCTATTAGTCCATTAAATCGAGGGTTTACTGTACAGCGATATTCTTAGACTTTACAAAAAGCATTTGATAGATTACCCATAAGTAAACATGCAAGCAGCAGAGGATGGGAATAGGTAGTATATTGGTTAGACAAATCAGAGATTAGCTCTCTGAACAATACCAGCAGGTTGTGTATGATGGAGCAGTGTCTCAAAAAAAGAAGGGTAACCAGTGGCATGCCCCAGGGTTTTGTTCTTGGGTCCCTATTGTTTAACTTGTTTGCAAATGATATATCATGTGGACTGACCGGGGGATCTTCAGTTGTTTGCTGATTTGTGGAATGCTGGCTATGGAGAGAGAGGTTGAAGAAATATGGATTGCAGAGATGTATATAGGAGGAAACGGGGTGGTGTGATACTTTTAAAGTTAGAGAATTTTAAGTAGCACTGCTCATGTTAATTCCCTTCATAAAGGTTTCAACACACTGTTGACTTAGAGTGTGTTGAAACCTTTATGTTGAAAAGGAGCAGGATTGTATCAATATTAATAAGTGCATGGTGTTGCATTTTGGAGTGCAGAAATGCAAGGCTGTGTAAAATATTGATGGTACTATACTGCAAGGAGCGTATGGGATTCAAGATTTAGGAGCAATAGCTGACAGCAGACTGAAATTTAATGAGCATATTGCAAGTGTCTCAAAGACCACACATCATAGCTATGATAAGAAATACGCTAACACGTAGGGTCAAAGAGGTGGTTATGCCACTGCATAAAGACTGATCAGACCACACTTGGACTATTGTGCCAAGATTTGGCCACCTGGTTTTCAATGGGATGTGGAAACACTGGAGAGTGAGTAAAACAATGACAAGACTGTGGAATGCTGGCTATAGAGAGAGAGAGAGAGAGACGTTAAAGAAATATGGACTGCAAAGCTTGGTATATAGGAGGAAAAGGTGTGATATGATACTTTTAAAGTTAGTGAGGGATTATAAAAAGAGTAGAAGGCAAAGGGAAAAGAACTGGAGGCCATCCCTAGAAATTATGTAAGAGTGTGATGAAAAAGGGCATGAGGAGTGGATTTTTTACATGGAGCATTGTGAATAAATGGAACATATCACTAGAATATGTTGTTGATGCAGAGAACGTTAAGGATTTTAAGATTCAGTATAATAAATATGTTGTCCGTTGAATGAACCTCCCACGACAAGTCAGCCAACTCCATGAAGGATGTAATAATAATAATATTGTATGGCACTACAACAGTACCAAGTGAGAGAACTTTGGGGATTTTATGCCTCTTTTCCATAGTCTCATTATAGCTTCTCCTCTTCTGATCTAATAAACAATATTCTTGGTTTGATGAATTCCTTCATTTTCCTCTCTACTCAAAAAACCCAGGACTATTATTCAAGCTTGGTTTTCCAACAAATGTACCAAAGCATTCCAAGCAAAAAATGCAGTGTACATTCAATGGCTCAAGTTAAAAACTCCTGCTTCTCACAAAGCTATACTACAACAACCAAACTCAACAAGGCCGGTCTGGTTGGCCGAGTGGTTAGCGTATCTACTCTCCAGCCAAAAGGCTGTGGGTTCGATTCCTGCCATGGGCATGGATGTTTGTGTTGTATATGAAAATACTAGTGGTGGTAGTGGGTGGAGGCAGAGAGCTGTAGAGTAGGTGAATTCTCTCGATGATTCTTTGGACTCCTTGGATGTGTCACGTAATAAAAACAAACCTAAAGCAGACTTTATAAGAGCCAAATGCAGTCAACTTGCCTCCCTGCTCAACTATCTGGTCCTATGTCATGACTGTTGGGCATGACTTATGACTACAGTTACCATCAGGATGAGAGAGAAACAATAGTAGCATCTGAAGATAAGACATCAGTTTCTCCCCCCAGTGCTTGCTTAGATTACCAGTTGAGTTGGATAACATATCTGCTCTCTAACCAACAGGCTACAGGTTAAAATTCCACTGTGGGCACAATGTTTGTAAAACCTAACCTGGACAAATTGTACAGTTCTTTGAGTTTATAAAACTTGTCTTTTAAGTCTTCTCTTATCTTTAACCATAAGAGGAGCAGAAAAATACTCAATAACTTTGATATTAATAAGTCCTCTAGCCCAGATAATATCCCTCCACATAGGAGCTTATGCTCCAGAATTAACAAATTCTGGCATCTACCCAACTACACAAAAGCAAGCTCCCAACTTCCTAAAAACTTTGTATAAATGAAAAAATAAAATAAAATAAGTCAGCCATCAACCTATCATTGCAGTGCCCTCAACTCAATATTATTGAAAGTGATGGAAAAAGTCATCAACAACCAACTTCTTCACTTATTGGTAATTGATGGGTCTCTAATCAAATCCCATTCTTCCTTACAAAATCTCTTAGTGCTCAGATGACTCATGATTTAAGATCTTTTATGACTGGTGCTTTAAACACCAATCTTCCTGTCATTCTCATGTAAGGTGAAGATAATCTAGTAATCTTAAAGCTATCAAAATACCATCCTGCTTAATCTCCAGTAAGAAAGACTATGCTTCATTCTTCCCGATAACATTTTGTTTGCCAACCATAGATTATGTTTATCTTCTCTTCTTGATTTTGCTTTCGGATGTATGCTATCCTGGCATAAATACATTACATCCATAGTCTCTTCATCCTCCAAAAAGGTTGGTACTCTTTTTCATTCAAAACAGTATTTCTCTCTTGCTCAACTCTTAACATTTCAGTCAACAACCAGTCAACACACGAATACTGTTCTTACATTGGGTGTGATACATCAAAAACTTCTATCAGAATGCCTTAAAATTTCCAGAAGATGGTTATTTACTTTATAAATGACCGCTCTCTCTCTGACTCAATCCAACTGCTTTCTCGTACAATTTTTGAATTGTCTTTTCTTAGGTATTGCCATGATTCTGTTCCACTGAAGCACCACTATCTTTCCTCCACCCATGAATGAACATGGGCAGCTGCTGATCAACATCCATGCAATTCAGATCCAAACTCTATGTACCAACTTCTCACCTCTTGATTATATCACATACCTCTGTCCTTTGGAATGCTTTGAAAAATCCAGATTCCTTTCTTTTTCTCTAATCACCTGCCCTGGCACTGTTTTATAGCTCAAGACCTCTTGTGTATGTGTAGAGTTGATATAAAAATAAAGCTCACTGAAACCATGGTCATAGAAGTTCCTTCGGTATGGCTCACTAAACTTTGCTTCCATCAATCTTCTACTTTCATCTCGAGTTTACAAATTTGTGAGCTAGTAACATCTATTCACAATCAAATTCAAATCCAATGAGCTTCTCTTTTGTTCCCTCAACCTGTTTTAGAGGAAGCCAGCCTCAGGGATAGTGTCCCTAGCAAATTGATACTTCCCAACACAGCTAGACTTGTCAATTACAATGTTCATAAGTTTTCTCCTATACTTCTAATGATGTATGCGGATGGAATTGGAAATAAAACTACTGAAATTCAAGTATTACAGATTCAATAGTTATTTATGCTTCTTCGGCATAATGAACCATTTATGTCTAATGCTGCCATCACTAGATTTCTCCATCAGTCTATCATAAGCTACATCTGGTGTAAGATTTTCATCTGGCTGTCTTTCATTACCATATCCATCCATCATCTTCATGGTCTTTCTGTAGATCTTTTCTTGTTAATGTTGTTTTTAAGTACTTGTTTTGATTAATTGGTCATCTGCTTTCCAAACATGACCAAACCACTCAATGTTCTTATTTCTTATAAATTAGGGGATGTTGGGTCTTTGAAACAAGTTTCATAGTTCCTCATTATGTCTTCGTCTGTTGTTATTTGCACTTAGCATTATTATTAAAAAAAAAAAAAAAGTTAAAAGAGAAATCAACCTATGGAAGAATTGAGAATTTAGAGTAGAAGAAACTACTGAATTCAGAATAACAGCCTAAATAGATCATATGTGCTTTATTATGAAAAATAAAAAAAAAAAAAGAAAGGGGGGAAAATTTGTTAACCAACCAACAAGTTTTATAGAAATCATCTATTATGTACATTCACAGTTACAACTTAACTTATTACCTGGGCAGGAAGATGAACAACAAAATCAATCCCAAGAGTAGATTTAACCCATTCTTTAAAGTAAGGCAGCACTCTATTATTTCCAATTGGATATCTGAAAATTTGTTTTTAAATATTAGATATTATTAAATGCTATTTTTTAAAAAAATATTTTTTTAAATATTAGTTTTTTTTCTTTAACCAAACTTTTATATATATATTAAAATGCAGAGATCAGTGCTAGGAGGATATGCCCACATATTATAAAAAAATATAACACCTGCTAGCACTTCCAACACAATGTCCAATGCTCACCTCTCTCGACAGAAAGACCTGTTAACAATTATCTGCTTAGTTACCAAACAAAAGTACTAACAATTTCACATTTAGCTAATGAAATTACATTCTGCATCAGAAGAAATATTATTCACTAGCAGTGCATCAAACTTCTCATTTGAAAATACTATTGGCTGGAGGGCAGCTGATAAAAAATATTTCTAATTGCTTTTAATCGGGGGGAATGAATAACAAAGGATGTATAAATAACAAAAATAAATAAAGAATGAAAAAAAAAAGTATAATATGGCTACTGGTAAGAGCACTGAAAAAGTCTAACATGCATAAAACAATGGGACAAGAGATAAATTAAGAGAACTCCATTCGTGCTACAATATACAGAAGTAACTCGTGTTACTGCAATTAAAGAGTGAAGAGATGTAGACATAAATAACAAGATATTCAAACAATTTTAAATGGATTAGTGTGGACAAATTTTGATATGTACAGAAATTATCAGAAATAAGGATCAACACTATGGCCCATTCTTGCTGTTTTAGCTCATGAAATTGTACACAATTCATAAACCAAAAGTCCATTTCATTTCTAACACATTATTCAAATCTTTAGCTCTTCTATCTTAAGACAGTTTGAACATCTCACAGATAGAGATTCACCATTTCACTTGTCCTACACACCTGGCTTACAAAGTTTGTAATGCCGAATGTTAATAGGGATTCCTTTTGATTATGATCCTTTCATTTGTGTGTCCAATGATTGATTTGTTAGTGTCTCTGAATGCATTCTATATGACCAAATCATTCTAACTGTTGTTCGATATTATCCAAAAGTGCATATAAATATCTATTAATTTCTTATCTTGTTCATTTGTTCTGAATTCTGTATAACGTGTTTTGTTTATTTTTCCACATACATTTCTAAAGCTAGCAATTTTCATGCAAAATATTTTATATCCATGTCTTGGCTCCATAGAAAATGAGAATAATGACAATCATAGAACTTTATTCTGAAATGGCTGGATAATTTAATACTTTTTTCATATTTTTGTGGTTTAGTCACCACTCTCCATCCTATCAAAATGCTGTTTAATTATTGCAGTATCACTAAAATTAGATGTGCTCAGCAAACTTTACCTAAAACTATTTGTTTATTCTATTACTTGTTTAAACTAGTTCCTTTTATATATCTTTACTGATTCGGATTTGTTGCTACTTACATATTTCTTCCAATTTTATTATCTGATATTGTAGATTAGGTTTAGATTCTGCAATTATGACAATGGCATCTGTGTATTTCACCAGTAATATATGAGTTTTCAATCTATTCATCTGTTGCATTATTAATAAATCTTCTATAAAGAGGTTAAAATGTAGAGGAGTGAGCAGTAACATCACTCCTCTTTTCACATTGATTATGTAATATTTCAGTATTGCTCTGGTGTTCTAATAATATCCAGTTAATATTCTAAATACTTCATAATTATTATATACAGGATTTGGACTGTGATTTTTCTTCACTAATAGTGCTAAATGCTTGTTTAAAATGAACAAAACAGCAATGAAGATCACTCATGCGTACTACAGGCAGGCTAAGGAATTTTATCATTTTCTTCCTATTATTTTTTGTGGTTTATGAATTTTTTTTATGTAATCTGGAAACCCTGCTCTAGACACCAAATTTGGAACTTTTATATACCATTTCAGGCTTCCAATAACCAGGGTGATGGTCCCACACCAGACAATGAAATTCAGTTAAAGGTAGTTGCAAACATCCATGCCTGCCAATGGCAAGATTGAAACCTGTGACTAGCTGGTTAGAAAGTGGGTATGCTAGCCACTCAGCCAACCAGACCAGCATTTTGCTTGTCTGGTTAGCTGAGTGGCTTTGCAGAATTTTAATAAAAATTTTATATAGGTGACAGTAGGATTCTTGGTTGATCTGCTACTGTTCTTGTGAACTAGAATTGTTCCAGATAGCCAGTCATTGAGGATAATAGAATAAAGATTCTTGTTAAATAGTTAACCTTCATTGTTGGTTTAATTCTCCATATTTAAATCAGTTTTGCTGTTTTATTAAACTTCATTTGATTAATTGCTAGATTTACTTCCGCCTCTGGTGCCTTCTTTTTTTTTGGTGGGGGGGAATCACAAAAAAGCTTGTTTTTCTCTCTCTCTCTCGGAACTCTTTCTGAAAAAAAAAAAAAAAGTTAAATATCTCTTATTTGTTTTGTCTCCTGATGGCACATAAAGCCAAGATCTTTCTTCCAGAAACCTCTGTCTTGTTCTCTTTCTTTTCTTTTTTAGTTGATAAAGCCACCAGTTCAGCTTCTCTCCAGCTCCCAAGCCATTTTCATCTTTCTGTCATTCTCTGCCAAGTTAATTTAGGTCCACCCCTTTTCCTTTCCAGAATCCATGTCAAAGCTACTTTTGGACTCTCTCTGCTGCCCATTTTCAGTACATGCCCAATCCATTTCCATCTTCATTTTTTTAATTTCACTAGTGATACTTTTTTTTGCTCAGTCAATTTATAAGTCATCATTTGTTATACGTTGAGGTCAAAATATTTTATATTTCCCGCAGACATTTTGTTTGAAAACTATTTCATTTAACTTCTTGTTTTTTGGTCAGTTTCTACATTTGATCCATATAAAAATCCAGCCTTAGCATTACTATTGAAGATATTTATTCTGGTTTTATTATGGTAACTGAATGATTTCTGTATATTATTTATATTGTTTAATTTTCTGAAAGCATTATGTTTCTGTCAATCTCTGTATTATATCCCTGTCAGTTCCATCTTCAGTATCTACATTTGCTACCAAGTATGTAAAATTCTTAACTACTTCTACTGCACAGTGATTGATTTTAACTTCTTTGTGGCATTTGCTTTAAGAACCTTTGTTTTAATCATACTTTTAAGATCAACCATTTCTGGTGTTTTATTTAATGCTTCTGATTTTGTTTGTACATCAGTATATGCTGATGATATAAAAACTATGTCATCTGCATAATCTCTGATCTCTGGAATATTGAATATGAAAAAAGGTTGAGACAATGCAATTTGCAGAGTCTAGTGGATACGAGGAAAGGGGTGATATGATAGACATACAAGTTGGTAAGGGGTTGTTATAGGATTAACAGTGAAGAGGTTTTTCATAAAATGGTGGGAGATTGGGAAAGAGCAAGAGGTCATCCCTGGAAGCAGTATAAGCAGGGTGTGAGAAGCAGGTTTTTTTGCATAGAGAGTTGTGAATGATTGGAATGCATTGTCTGAAGAATGTGGTGTCTGCAGAGAATTTGAATCTGTGAATAATCAAGATCTTCTAACTGTGACATAGGATTCCATTTAATTCCTATTCTTACACTTGTAACTTTTCTCATAATCCAATCAATAACTATGTTAAACAGTAAACCAGACATCATATAACCCTTTCTCACCCTAGTCCTCATCTCAAAGTATGTTTGAGATGAGGACTAGGCAATACAACGTTTACTTCCTGTTCTAAAACCAACTTGTTCATGCCTTAATATCTAATCCTATTTATCAATATTTTACAGAGAATATTTGCAGGTACTAATAAAAGACTAATCCCCCCTCCAATTTTCACCCCCACAGAGGTCTCCTTTCTTTGCAACTATAATTATCATTTCTTTCTACTCTTTGGTTATTTTTTCAGTCTCTAGCACATTGTTAAAGATCAGTTGCAATTTATCAGCAGCAGCAGAAGTTCCTTTAGTTGTCTTAAGCATTTCTATTGCTATATTATCACTGCCACATGCTTTTTCACTTTTCATCTTCTCTATTACATTCATTATTTCATTTTCAGATATACACTCTAGTGTAATATTTAAATCTCTACTTAAAAGTAGTTCTATACAAAACTTCTAATCATGTCAGTTATATTGTTTTCTAGATTTTAAATGTATGAAACAATATAACTTCTAATCAAGTCAGTTATGTTGTTTTCTTCATTTAAAATTTCATCAAAGTGTTTTTTCCACCTTATAACAATCTTATCCTCTTCAGTTAGCAAAAAATCATTTGATCTCTTATAGCACTTACTAGCCTCTTTTCTTGAGAGCATATTTTCCATACCACTTCAAATAGTTTTCTAGTATGTCCTAATGATACAACCTTCTTTGCTTCTTCCACTAAACTGTCCATATAATGCCTTTTATCTTCTCTTGCTGATCTTTTAAACTGTTTTCTATAATTGCTAATATGAATTTCTTTAATTCTTTGTAGATTTAGCATTTTCAAACATCATTTTAATTTTAGGCCTTTCTTCTAAGAGTTTCCAGGCTTGTCTGATAACCAATCTTTGTTCTTTTTTACCCCTTCTTAGCACCCAAACAGTCTCTTGTCACCTCAATATATACCATATACCACTTAAAATTTTTTCCACTGCTTTTCAATCATGTCTTCTTTTGGGTTTCTATTTTCTCATTTTCCAAAATGAAAGTGATTTTTTATCATGAAACAAAAATTTTCCATTATTTCATTCATTTTTAATCTATACATGTCATATCTTATCCTTTCCTTTTGATTTCATTTTTTTTTTTTTTTTTTTTTTTACTCCTATGCAGTTTAAGTTTAGCTGTCACTAAGTGATGATCAGATCCTACATCAGCTCCTTGCCTTACCTTAACATCTAACAGCAAACTCATAAAATTATTCTTGATTGTAATATGATCAATCTGAGTTTTGGTTTTGCCATGTAGTGATATCTAGGTCATTTTATGTATGTCTTTGTGTTTAAATAAACTTTCTCCTATCACAAGATTATTAATTTCACTAAAAGCCACCAAGATGCCATCATTTTCATTTCTATGACCATATGCTTCATCTACTGCTCTTTCATCTTATGGTCATACTTCGCATATACTTTTGTACATATTTCTGCTTTATGCTCCAGGCAATCAGCTTTGGCTTCCTTTCACAGTTTATATTGAAGCTTTTTTCCCTCCAAAATATCTCAGTTACAGAGGATTTATATGTAGGTAGTTATTTGCAGTACTGACTTTAGATTTATCAAGGTCAAATTCTGGAATAAGTTATTTATTTTATGCCTAAATTTAAATCTTAGGTGAGACTTAAAAGGATATTAACATTACTCACTGCAGTTTTCCATCATTTCCTTAATATACAATCAATACAGATTTTACTTTTCAGATGAAATTGTTAAGGGTGCTGAAATGCAATGGATGAGAAAAGCTGAAAAGAGAAGAATGGAGTAAATTTGGAGAGACCCTCATCCAGCCATGGATTGATCTGGTCAAAAATGTTTACAGTACAGAAGTCTGAGAAGTGTATATTTTTATAATCATCTGTGAAAAAAAAAAAAACATGGCATTTGAACAACCAGTTCATTTTCTTTACAGAAAACCAATACTTTTCCTCTCTTTCATTTCTCTTATCTATGATAAAATGGCCCATAAGATATATTCAGATGTAACATTCCACTTGAAATGCAAAATCTACTCATCATATGTGAGTAGCTGAATGCATTTGCCATTTTGATAACCAATATAGTTATCAAAATAATGAAAAGGTTGGCAGGAATGAGTTCCAAATGGAGGTAGACAACAGTAATTTTGTTAAATGTCTCATGTCTTGCTTTAGCAATCTGCTCATATTACATAATACTGATAGCATAGCAGGATAAGATACACTATGATACTCATGATATTTTTGGATTTTGCTAAGGCATATGACAGGATTTCACACTGGAGATTGTTATATAAACTTTAAGGAATGAATTTCAAAGTAAACTTGTGATATTGCTTAGAGAATAGCCAATACATTATCAGTAGCACTTATCAGGGTTCAATGTCTGGCCACTGTTGTCAAACACATATGTTATTAACACTGGGAAGAGTTTTGAGTGTGACATCCAATAATATGCTAATAGTGCTATGTTAGGTAGAGCACTAAAGAATACAGCTGATACAGAATCCCTACATGCATTTGAACAGTGATTAGATGGCAGAGATTGGGCATAAATCTGTGTGTTACCAAATGAAGATTTAGACATTGTGAGCAAAGGATATTACAGGAAAAGTATTATATGAATGAGAATTTAGTAGCCAATAAAGCTGGATACTTAAGGATTATTTTGTGCACCGTGGGTTTAAATTTAGAAGTGATTATCTCATGGAATAAGAGTACTGCTTGCTCTTGTATGAATAAGGAAGTTAACCTTCCACTTTACAAGACTGATTGTAAATATGCAAATTATTGAGCACAGATATGGTAACCTGGGTGTTCCTCAAAAGCCATGGTCTTCAAAGTGAAGAACAGACATAGAAGAGATATGATAAAACATGTATGTCAGTAAGAGGATCTTACAATATAGAAAAAAATTAGATTTTACAGCATATGGATGGTGGAGATAGAATTTTTGTTCATCCCTGGAAGCTGAATAGTGTATTGTTAAGAAATGTGTAGGTTGCAAGCGTGGTTGGCCAAGTGGTTAGTGTATCTGCTCTCTAACCAAGAGGTCATGAGTTTGAATCCTGTCATGGGCATGGATGTTTGTGATTGTCTTTAGGTGTGAGATGAACCTCATAGCCCAGCTAGAAACTACCACCCCGCTTATTGGAGGCCTGAAGTGGCTTGAAAAATTTCCATGTTTCATCTCTAGAACAAAGCTTCTAGACTATGTAAAAAATAAATAAAATTATATATATATCATCAACAACCATGGGTCCAATGCCTGTAGGTGTCTGCTACCATCTTGATATGATTCTTCCATTGCATTCTATTTTGTGCAAGATGACTCAGTTTGTGTATAGAGTTTCTGCACCATTTGACAATGTCATCGCTCCATTCTCTGTTTTTTTGGTCTTCCTCTTTTGTTCTTTCCTTCAATCATTCCAAAGAGCAACGTTTTTAATTTTCTCTCATCATTCATTCTACATATATGGCCAAATAGATGTAGTTTCCTTTTTTCTGGATCAGGTTTTCTTTTGGTTGCATTCGTCTGTAGATTTCCTCATTGTTCACTTTCTGTATCCAGCCTATTCTCGAGATCTTTCTATAGCACTTCCTCTCAAATGCCAATATCCTCCTTTCAGATTCTCTCAGGAGTACCCAGGCCTTGCATCCATAAAGCATGCTGCTGAAGATGCAGGTTTCTACAATGCACAATTTAGTTTGCATCTTTATAGCTCGGCTCTTCCATATTTTGTCCATGGCTTATAAAATAGTTGTTGCTCTGGCTATTCTAATTTTTATCTCTTTTTTGGGGTCCAAGTCATGCATCATGTGGCATCCAAGATATGTGAAGTGTTCCACATTTTCCAGTTGAAATATGTCTATCATAACTCTGTTCAGTAACTCCTGTTGTTCGAATATCATTGTTTTAGTTTTTTCAAAATTGACATTTAGTACATATCTTTTTCCTTCTGTGTATAGTGTTTGCAATGTCTGTTCCAGCCTTGCTGCATCTTCTTCAATCAGGATGATGTCATCTGCAAAGCAGAGGTAGTTTATTCTCATGCCTCCACCTTCTTCTTTAATCTTATCTAGTGTTCTTCCCAGATGTGTGATGAAGATGATTGGTCTTCCATATTTTGTGCAAGATGACTCAGTTTGTGTCATCTTGCACAAAATATTCGTTTCTCACTTCTGTATCTTCACCACCACTCTTATCTTTACCACTCCACCAGGGTACCAGACCTGCATACAGTAGTCCAGATATCACCTGATAAACCTGTATAATCATCCTAAAGTTACTGACCTCAATTTCCTGCAGTTCAGTTTCATCACTATAATACAAAGTTTACGATCTCTTCATTCCTGACATGTTTCACCATACAACTGGGAGGTCACATCCGATAAACTGTATTAGGTACTTGACTGAAGAACCTCATCTAAAAACACAAATTTAAAAGTTCGATGCACATATAAAAGGTAACAAGACGTATAGCATGAACAAAGGGATAAGAATAAAGGAGGAATATCTATTTACATTTTTCTTGAACAGCTGAAGGTTGTATTCTTTGGGGAGGCAGAGTGGAGAGGATGCTCCAAAGAACAAGTAGATGAAATGAAAGAGGAGACAGAGAAATTGGCTCAGTGAGTTTCACACTAGACTGTAAATGGTGTTGATTAGCAACTCTTGTTCTTATGTTGGAGAAAAGTAGAGGAATAATAGTGGCCAATTCACCAGAGCACTGTTCATAAACATATCTGCAGAACATGCTTGAGGAAGAACCTGAATGAGAGAGGGATTGAAGTGTGTTTGTGTGAGAGAGGGATGATTATCCCTCTCTCACAAATGCACTTCAATCTCTTTAGAGGATTTTGGTGCACCAGTTCATATATGTGAGGTGGTGCACCAAATCCTCTCTGAAATATTCTCTGGTGGGCAGATTTGTATAACATTATCAGCTGTAGAGGTGTGAAGTGGTGTCTTGTGCAAAAAAGTACACCAAGGCTTTTGGCAGCTGCAGAAGTTCATCATGTTGAAGGTTAAATGGAGTATTGACAACACTAAGAAAGGATGTTGAACGAATTTTAACAGTATAGATCCGAACACAGATTGATAAGAAATTAACAATTTATTGATTTAATTGCTAATATTTCGTTGGCATTCTATCCAGCATCTTCAGAGCACACAAACGAAGTTTGTTATGGGAGTGAGAAAACCACAATTTGGTGTAACAGTGGGACTAGTATAAGCAATTGTAGCGTGCGACACAAAGACTAAAGTCCTAATTAGGTGTCATCTGAGTTGAAAAAAAAAAAAAAAAATGAGAGAGAGAGAGAGAAAGCAAGTATTAATTTGGTCTTAGGATGACTGTCTCCCAAATCTTTGGGAGATTCATACAGCCATACTTGTTGAGGTTTGGAGTATGTTTCAAGGCTTCTGTTGATTCCAGGAACAACCTCTCTGACTTGTAAAAGCTTCTGTCCAGCACTTTTGTTTTATTCCAATTGATCCTGTGTGCAGGAGTATCCAAAGCATGGTCTGCTAGACCCAACTTGCCATAATGAAAGTGCCAGATATATTGTGTTCACTGAGGCGGATGTCCACAGTTCTTCCTGTCTGTCCATAATAGGCTCGATGACATGAAAAGGGCACTTCATAGACTCCTGGATGTGATAAAGGAGAGAATCTGTCCTTAGGTGAACAGCGAGAGTTGCCAATTTCAAGTAAGGTTTAAATACAGTGGTAGCTGGTGTTTTTTAAGCACTCTCGATATTTTTTCAGATGTGCCTTTAATGTATGGGATGGTGACAGTTTTGTTGTAGTCTTCTGTGGTAGACAGTGGGGGGAATTTCTGGGGAGCATTTATTATTTTATCCATCTTATAGGGATTATAGTCATTGGTCAGGAAGGTGTGACGTAGTGAGAAAGTTCAGCAGTGAGAGGCAATGTCATTGGAACAAATTACTCTAGCTCAATGGATTAGAGTTTTTAGAATATCATATTGTTGAGATGAGTAATGGGGTGATTGTTTGTGTAAATATCTCCCTGTATGTGTGGACTTTCTATGAACCGAAAATGATAAGGAACCTTCTGGAAGACATGTGATTAGTGTGTCCAAGAAGGGCAGACAGTTGTTAGCTTCTAGTTCCATTGTAAAGTGGATTTTTGGGGTGCTGTCTATTTAGATGCACTAAAAAGGTATTCAATGTATCTGGGCCATGTGGCCAAATAGCAAACACATCACCAACATAGCATAGCCAGAAACTAGATTTGAGAGAGGCTGTATTGATAGCTAGCTTTTTCGGATGTTCTATGTAGAAGTTAGCTAAGGGGGAAGAGAAAGGGGAGATCCTATATTTTCCCATCTAAAGGGAAAATATGCAAACAATTAGATGGGACAGCTATGGGATCCCCCCTTACTATTTCTCCTTACATCTGCAATCATGACAATGGTCATGATTGCAGATGTAAGTTCTGTGTTCTTCTAAATGGACAGTGGCTGATCTACATGTCTGTCAGAAGTAAGCCAACTTGTTGGAACAGGGTACTTTATATAAAGAATCTTGTTTTAAGATCTGAGTGAAGAGTGCGTTTTCAGCAGAAGTATACACACACTTTTTTCTATGGAAAACCTGAAACCTAAGAGCATGTTCAACTGAATGTTGAAGTTATCATTCAATTACCCTCATGTTACAAGAGTGAGAGCAAATGGAGAAATCAACAACATAGTGCACTAAATACAGTGGAAGGAAGCTGTTCAATAACTACATTAACCTTGGCAACAAACAGTGTCACACTTAAGATACAGCCTTGGGGAACACCCTCTACATCCATGCATAAAGACATGCACAGGTGCATATTATCTTTATGCACTTTATTGCCACATCAGGCACAGACAGTAGAGCCATGACAAGCAGTTTAGGCATGCCCATATTTCTGACTTAAATGTCAAATACAAGCATGTCCAAACTTCTCCATCAGTGGATTATGGATATGCAAAATAAGACAATTGATATATTCTGCTTTTATAGATGCTGAAGGCTTAGGTGCACTGTTTCTACATATCAGCATGCATCTCATACCTGTCACTTCCTGATCTTTAAGCTCTGAGGATATCTCCTCATCCAGAACATCAATGATATCCTATTTTGATATTACTTCTTTAAAAACTTTTAGCGATTTATGAGTTTACAATAACTGGTATTCCACCTATTGGTGTTGAAATGAGTAGTTTATCCAGAATTTCTAAACCCTTTCGAATAAAAAATGATGACATTTCCCCTATTGGCTTTTCATCTATTGCATGGATGATGAGAAACTGGTACTTTTATTACTAGTGTCATGTCTTTTGCTTCTTACTACTGTTAATGAGTGAAGTATCCATGGTATCAATACTTGGTTGGGACCTTGTGAGAGCTCCTGACTTACTGCAACTTAGGACTTACTGCAACACCACTGACCCTTGCAGACAAGCTAGTGATCCTGGCTCTTGTCGGATGTCATCTCCTTCCAGGAGGTTGACTACCATGAGCTTCCACCATGTACGGTTTTGTGCTTCTCTTTTGCATTCTTCATAGGACAAAAAGGTCCAGTCCTTAATATGGACGATGCTTGGATCCTAGCTAGGTCATCAAAAATCACATCTTGTTGATGCAGAAGCCAAAGCAGTGCTGCCAGGCATCGTCCTGGCTTTTTTTTGGCAGAAGCCAAAGCAGTGCTACCAGGCATCGTCCTGGCTTTGCACTTTTCTAAATGTCCTTGGGTCACAGGGCATTTGACTCTAGTGATGTTGGTCTGGAAGACATAATAGAAAAAAAGACTTGGGAGAAGTAGAGCAAAGAATATGAAAAGAAAAGCAAAGAAAGAGAAGAAGAATGAAAAGGACAATTACCATCACTGAGAAGCCCCCTCCACCATGAACAGGTGCACCATGAGGAGGGGAATATATCCAAGGTACATTTAGCACAGGATTATATTTGTTAAAGTGTTTAATAAATATAATCTGTAAACATAACTTTCTGTGGTTTAGCAGTTTTGTAGGAAGTTATTGCATTGAGATCACATTATGATTCATATAAAGAGTTTTATAAAAAAATAAGCAATTAAAACCAGACGAGTTTCATAAGTCATAAGACTTACATCATCGTCAGGGGTACATTTTTTGTAAAAAAGTTTTACATAAAACTTATGTGAAACTTTTATGTACCAGCCCCTGATGATGTAAGTTTTATGACTTATGAAACTTGTCGGGTTTTAATTGCTTATTTTTATAAAACTCTTTATATAATCATAATGTAGTCTCAATACCGAAAACTACCCACAAAATATTATATATATATTTATATATATAAAATATATATAAGGTCTAAATACTATATTTAGACCTTTTCCTAACAATGTAGTATTGACATATTCACTTTGTAGTATATAAAATTTCCTGTGGCTGTAACTTAAACAGACATGAAGATCTGATAACATGCACCTCAAACATAAAGAAAATATATTTGATCTGTTTAAGTCTAGACAGTAGAAGACTACAGTGCTGTAGAGAATTTGCTACAGGCCTGAGAGAATGTGCTTCGAATCAAGATTAGCTATGAAACACTTCATCACCTTTAAGTACAAATGTATGAATTTACCAAAACTTGAAGGAAACATTTTAAGACTTACTTCTAAAATAATATCTGTGAAATTCTTCCTTTTATCTTGCCCTAAAGGATGTCTTGACAGCACATTAGTTCTTTCTTTTATAGTTTGAATTGTTTCCGCAACTGGTGAGGGAGTGAGAGAGCACCTCTGTTTCAAGAATTGTAGTGCAAATAAACTGAATTTGTTCAGAGATATATACTGTTAAATATATAATGAATCATCACCAGCAGCTATCCAGTTTGTCTCAATGATCTGAATAAAGCTAAGAGATATTAAAAAAACCACAGTAACTACATAACTGTCAAATGTGTACCAAAATGTGTTTTGTCTATGGTAGCTGCCAATGCAAGTGGTCAAAAGGAAAAAAATTCTGTTAGTAAAGTTATGATTAAAAAAAGTAGTTTTATAATATATATCTCTATATATAAAAATATCTTAACTGTTATACCACTGTTGATACATTTTACTTCTGAAAAATAATATTGAAGCAAACAGTTGAGATTAAGAACAAGTAATTTAGAAGGTTTAGCTTAGATTATTAGTTTTTCCTCAATTACATCCTTAATGCCCCAACTGGCTGAGGTGGATGAAATAGTCAGACCTTACTAACTTTTTTCATGGATCAAAACTTCATCGGCATTCTACCTTTTTGTAGGAATAGGTTTCTGCGATTTAGCAGTTCATAAGAAAGATTCTGGTAATTGGACAACATGTTTATTAAGATAAATAACAATAAAAAACAAACCCGACAAGTTTCGTAAGTCGTTTGACTTACATCTTCAGGGGTCAAAGGTAACTAAAAGTTTAAACACAAGAAATGAGAAATTACTCAAAATAGTTCATTCTATGCAGTTGTTGCCGTCTAACTGTTCATTAAATTAAATATCCAAATGCATATTCAGTGCAATGCTAAGTTTGAACAATGCTGGATGCTGTCATGTTCTGTTGTTCACGTTCACATTGTCCAAGATCTGATTTGGGTATATTTTTTATCAATGCTGACCAAACTTGGTGTAGAATTAGGCCCTGGTTTTGATTGCATTGAGTTGGAATTCTAAGCATGTTTGCAGCTTCTTTAAATTTCCTTATGTAACAATTTTTTTCAATGCAAGGTATGTTTGTTTTTTGCCAGAGTACATTATTGCCAGTAGAAGTTGTATGGTATGCTAGGCCTGATTTGTGTTCTCTTCTTTTTTGCACGTCTTTTTGGTGTTCGTTTGTGCGAATTTCCCATGATCTTACCATCTTGCCTACATAGCAGATGCCACAGGAATGATGAACTTTATAAACACCTGGTTTTTTTAGCTGTTTTTCCAGCAGTAGAAAAGCAACTTTGATGTTGTTTGTTTAGTAATTTGGCCATTTTGTCTGTAACATTCTTGATGTATGGAAGCGAGATTGTGTTCTTGAAATCTTGCTTTTGTGAGATGCTTGTAGGAGGTGTGTTGAGGATTTTTTTGATTGTCTTAGAGTTCATAACCATTTTTTTTTTGAAGATCTGTGTTAATTATTGAAATTCTTCATTTCTCTGTTTTTCTGTGCTGGAAATATTATAAGCTCTGTACCTCAAGGTTTTAATTAAATCTATTTTTTGCGAAGCGTGGTGGTGTGAGGCCGTATTAAGAAATTTTCCTGTGTTGGTGGGTTTTCTAGAGATGGAGAAGGATAATTTATTATCTTTTTCATTGACTTCTATTAAGATATCAAGAAAGGGAAGTTTTTTATGTTCTTCTTGTTCCAAAGTAAATTTTATGTATATTATTCAGGTAATCTTTGAAAGCAGTTAGTTCCACTGTTGTTCCTAGCCATATGATAAAAATATCATCTACATAGGTAGCCATATTTTTGGTTTTTAATGATAATTGTTTAAAGCAGTGGTCGGTAACCTTTTTAATATGAAGGGTGCAATACTGTAGGCACAATGAGGTTCACGGGCGTTGTGTTACCAACTCCTCCTGATTTCATCATCAACATCGTCAAATTCCTGACATGTACCCTTAAGGAGTATACAGGATATGATAGTACTACATGAAAAATTTACATCATTACTAACTTCCTATCTACAATTTTCCTCCAAATCAGTCTGTTACTTGTCAAGACTCCAACATTATCAGATCTTATAGTTCTATCGTTTAAGGCACTTTGTTAAATAACGAAACCTGTGGTGCGTTCATAATTAGAAGTAACACACGTATAAACCACAGTAAAAAATATTTAATTGTAAATATTTCATCCTAAGTATCTTAGGACATCATCAGTACAGTATTTAAACAAAAATAGGAATAACATACAGTTAGGGCGCATGATTACAATAGAATCTCATGAAATGTTCATAACATGCTAAAGTAGTACAAAAAAAAAAAAAAAAAAAAAAAAGTTAATTATTTAACACAATTTTGTATGATAATTTCCCATACTTTAGGAATAGTAAGAACGTCGTTGCGGTTTACGTTTGGTCTGTGTAGTAGGGCTTCAGAACTTTCTTTGTATAAACGTTCATGTTTAAATAAAGATCTATGTAAAAGTTTAGCCTTTTCCAAATGGATCCTATGGTTTGGATTTTCAATTCCGTGTTGAGAGATGCCAGATTTCTGCGGTTTAAAAAGACGAATGTGGTCTTGATGTTCCGGCTAAACTTTTACATAGATCTTTATTTAAACATGAACGTTTATACAAAGAAAGTTCTGAAGCCCAGACCAAACCTAAATCACAACGACGTTCTTACCATTCCTAAAGTATGGGAAATTATCATACAAAATTGTGTTAAATAATTAACTTTTTTTTTCTTTGTACTACTTTAGCACGTTATGCACGTTTCATGAGATTCTATTGTAATAATGCACCCTAACTGTATGTTATACCTATTTTTGTTTAAATACTGTACTGATGATGTCCTAAGATACTTAGGATGAAATATTTACAATTAAATAATTTTCACTGTGGTTTATACGTGTGTTACTTCTAATTAAGGCAATTTGTACCGTATCATTCCACCTATATCTTGATCTTCCTCTGGGTCGTTTTCCTGCCAACCTAGCAGAGAACACTTGTTTTGCTAATCTTTACTCGCCCATTCTGTTCAAGTGACCACACCACCTGAGATTAGCTCTGCTAGTGCATTCCTGGATGCTGACAATGTCAAGTTCCTTCCTAATATCCTCGTTTTTAATATGATATTGCCATTGATGCCATCTCTTCATGCCTCTCATCTTTCTCAGGACTCTCATATCTGCGGTCTCTAGTCTTTGGTCAAGTGTTTTACTTCTGACCCAGCTCTCAGATCCATAAGTTAAAAGTGGTTTGAACACTGTCTTGTATATAGCTAATCTAGTGTTCCGACTAATTTCTCTCTTATTCCATATGAATTTATTCAATTGATTTCCTACCATACCAGCTTTGTTGATTCTGTTGTCTATTTCATTGTTAATTTACCATCTTCACTAAAAATCATGCCTAAGTAGCTGAAATGTTTTACTTGTTCCACAGGTTCCCCATTCAAAACACAGTTGACATTTTCAATGATTCTAACTATTTTCATTGTCTTTGTCCTTTTATTGCTGACCTTCATACCATATCTATTACAGCAGTTATTCAATTTAGTCAGGGAATCTTGAAAACTTGTAGCGGATTTATTTAGAAGTATAACATTGTCTGCATAAAGCAAAGAGCTGACATTAACATCTCCAATTCTGATATCATGTTTAATACCACTTTCCTTCATAATGTGATCCATATAGATAATGAATAACAGAGGGGATAATGTACATCTCATCTCACAGCAGATTTAACATTAAACCATCTTCCTGTACTTCCTTCAATTCTAACTACTGACTTACAACTCAAATAAAGACTAAGTATTGCTTGATATAATGCCCCTTAGACACCACATAACTGTAGCATTTTGAATAGCTTTTCTCTTTGCAACTGAAACGCAGATATGAATGTGAGATAATCCGATTAAGTGTTCTCTTCAGAGTGAGGGTTTATCACACCTTCTAAACGGCATCACAGCCAAATTGCACTTCTTATCCACGTTCTTTCAACAGGTGGGTTGAATCGTATCAAAATTTAGCTTTATGTCTATATAGACGTCCTAGCCGTTTGGAAGGTTAAAGGATGGAACATCAAGAATAGCTTATCTCAGCTAAGTGATTACATGGAAAAAGAGTTCACTAGAACAAGTCTAACATGTGAAAACTAATTGACTAATACATATAAAATCAAACTAAATCCTTGTGACACCAATATCATTTTAAAGTACATTTGTTACAAATGTTCCATTATAAGCAATGAACTATTCCTTGGCCCATTCAAGTCTGCAGTAATGAGTTAATTGTGTGCTGGTTATCAAGCAGTATAAATGTAATATTTAAGGTACTCTGGATCTAGACCTTAATAAGGATCAAGCAATAATAGTGAAACAAAAAATTACAATACAATTAGTATGTTTACCTATGTCCTGAAAAACATATGTTTTCTGTTTTGTTATCCAAAAAAAATTTTGAATCCTTGTATCCCCAACCATTCCATTTCAGCAAATCTTGCCTATATAAAAAGAGAAAAAACAAAAATTATTATACAGGCACATTTAAATCAAAAATTTCTCAAGAATTGTATAGCTAAATAATTACAAAAAGTCACTTACCTAAATTTTTCATTTGCAAAATTTTCAGCTATGTTTCATAGACATTTTCAATACACAACAGAAAGATAAACCACAAAAAGGGAACAATTAAAATTGAAAGTGTGATATTATATGCACTATCAACTGCAGTTGATACTGCATATAATCTCATTCTGCATATAAAGAAATAAATGAAAAAATAAAAATAATAAATTATTTAAAATTTAAATAATTAATTACAATGTATAAAACACATGAATGGCGAGTGTTAGGATAATTTAGCAAAGTGAGAAATTTTAAGGCAATTGTTTCTGTAAAGGTTAAGATTGTGAACGTGTACTTAAGAGCTTTCTTTATACAGTCTTTCCAGAAGAAAATATGGGTATGCTAACCAACAAGTGCCAGCCTAGTTGGCCGAGTGGCTAGCATATCCGCTCTCTGGAGAGCAGATATGCTCTCTGCGGTTTCAAACCCAGCCTAGGCATGGATGTTTGTGGTTGTCTTTGGTCTTCATACATTCATTCATACAAGTAAATAAACACTCTCCCAAGATGGAGTAGGTCACCATGGAAGAAGTAGACCCAATGCTCACACAATGGGAGAGGACTTTTCCCTACTACCCCAGCAGTAGGGAAAAGTCACAGGAGAGAGAGAGAGAAAACCAACAGTCTATGGGCTTGAATCCCACCATGGGCATGGATGTCTGTGATTGTCTTTAGGTAGGTGAAATTCTCAAGAGAAGGATGTTACCATCCTCCTCTTGCTTATCCTGGAGTTTATGGAATCCCTTGTTCTTGCGGCTTATGTTATTATGGACAGATTGGTCATTCTGCACAAACTTATCTTGAAGAACATCAAGAATATATTCCAATTAAAGTGCTCGATAAATCTGTTTAGCAAGCAATGTGTCTTATCTACAAAACACAGAATTCATTGGAATAATACAAAGTTCTACCAAAAAGCTGAGAAGCACATATTCACAATCCTAACCTTAGAAAAAAAAAAAAAAAAAATTGCCTCTCACTGTCTCAATTTTAGGAAGTTATCCTAACTAATACTCACTCTTCATGTATTTCATATACTGTAATTAATTATTTAAATTTATACAAATTAAGTGGATATCAAATCCAACAGCATTTCAAAGCCGACTACAGAAACTACAGAAGTTTTGTGCAGAATCTGACCAGAGAGTTTAAGGGAAATATGTTTGCCACCATATTACGAGTTGCCCTAGCCGAAACTAATAGGCTGCGTGCACGCTATATAGTGACCATATATTTGCCTTCTATTGGTTCATTTTGATAGGTTTCACTGACCCGACAGCTATTTCAAACTCACTGGTTTTCATCACGGATCAGGTAGAAACCTAAGAGAGCAAAAACTCTCAGTACTAAGAAACTCGAAGCGTTAGAGAGGTGTACTTTTCGTAAGCGAACTCTCAGTCAGTGCATAAATAAAGTATTTACTAAAAATAAAGAGCCAAAAGGCTTCATGTCGGCGATGCAAAATATACAAATTCAGTGGATATCAAATCCGACATCATTTCAAAACCAACTACAAAATTAATTATATATTATTATTTATATTATTATTATATTAATATATTATTATTAGAAATATTACATAGGAATGTGTGAATAGTGATTTGGACACCTTATACGCAACAACCAATATCTGACCAGCACATGGCAATACACAGAATCCCGAGCATAAAAAATCAAACACTACATAACATTAATAAGGAATTACTTCAACATCACCTATCGAAATAACAGAGACACATATCGTATAGCACAACCTACAACAAATCTCTACATCTTTCAACAACTCATATGGTTCTTTTGTGAGATCACATCAGATACAAACGCTACTCAACAACCTGCCAAGAAATTTAAAACACATAAATAACTACAGAACATTAAAACACGAACTCTGGAAAATATACCAACGAAGTTAATATACCATTAACACTAATATACACATCACAAATCGCCACCATCCAATGTTTACATCCCATCCATAAACAGTGACAACAACATAAATAGTGAAGGCTAATTCCACTCTTTTCATAAAAGCTAACCCAAGTTTTGAAGTAGGTGGGATTAATCCGCCTCATTCATCTACACATAATCCTCATAATCAAAGACTGCAGATTATGTAACAAAACAGTCAGTAAAGTGTATAACAATAATGAAGATACTAATAACATTATTCAGATAAGATCTGCAAAGCTTCGAGGAAGAAGCCACCCAAAGAAACAAGTAAATATTATAATCGATTTAATAAAAAATGAATCACTGTAAATATGAATGTGAAAAAGATGTAAAACACATTAATACCATTATTTATGCAATTTAAATAAGATATTTTCCTAGCATTCTGTACTGAAAATAAAATTATATAGATACATAATTGTGTAATCTATCCTGTGTAACTGAACTGTAACTGATTATAAACTATTACTAAAATTGTTATTACCACTAATAACACACGAATTGTTGAACTATGTGACTTGAGCACTGTACAAAGTATGTGACAAATTGGAATCTGAATTGAACAAGTGAAAAATTGTGGTATTATCTTTTAAATTGTATGTAATTATATTAAATTGTATGTATTATACAAATATTTATATTATATGTATTATATAAATTACTTGGGAAATGTAGTAAAACCAGGTTTAAAATAGCTTGCCATCTTTAACATATATTATACCCAAGGTAAAAAACTTTCTACATCTATCTCTGATCCTGAGATTTTTATTTAATAAGGTCAAAAAACCTTATGGTAAAATACTTATAAGCTCTGTATTACTTAACCTTGGTATTTCTCAGCCTGGCTCCCACTGATGAGACCTCAATAAACGTCGAAACCGGTCTGGGTAGTGGCCCCCTTGCCTTTAATGCATAGCTTCATACATCTCAGGGAGATGGGCTTTGCATTAAGGGTAAATATTAAGAATAGTGATCAGAGCTTATTCTACCATTACCACGAGTTGCACTACTTTGCAGGTCACCTAGACTTGCACTATGTGCAGGCGCAAACTTGATTTGTCTGTTTGCTTACTTGAGAAATGGAGTAAAACCAGGTTTAAAATAGATTGGCATCTTTAACATTATATAAATTGTATGTATAATTAAATTATATGTATATAACTTATTTGACAGATAAAGTATTATTTGACATTGAAAAAAAAATTATATTATAAATATTATTTATATATATTATTAGTTTATGTATCGGTTTTGATATCCAATTAATTTGTATAATTTGGCAATGCAGACATGAAGATTTTTGGCTCTATTTTCAGTAAATATTTAAATTTATTTTATTTTAATTTATTTCTTAATATCTATTAATGCATATGGAGTTATTTTTATTATTATTATTCTGGCCTCCATAGAGTCAAGAGCCTCATCATGGGAGATCCTTCCTAGGAAACACAAAGTCTATCAAACTACTCCTTAAACTCATTGACCATTCTTGCTCTCAACACTATCAGACAATGCATTCCACAGTTCAACCACCCTCCACGCAAAGAAACCACTCCTCACCCTCTTGCTCACAGTTTCCTTTCGTAACTTCCATTGATGGCCCCTTGTCATAATCGCTCTTTCCGGCTGCTCTACCAAGTGAAAGAACTCCCTGGTGTCAACTCTGTAACTGACTCTGAACAGTTTAAAAATCTGGATCATATTACCTCTCCTTCTGTTCACCAAACTCTTCAGTCCACATTCCCTCAGCCAATCTTCATAACTAACACTGTACAGTCCTGAAACCATCTTTGTTATCAACCTCTGTACCCTTTCCACAGTTAATTTATCCCCTTCAAATCCTAGAGACCAAAGTTCAGAACAATAGTCTAAGTGTGGTCTGATCAGGGTCTTATACAATAGAATGATAACTCCTTTATCTCTGCAGGTCAGCGTCCTTCTCAGTATTGCAGCAATCCCCTCGTTACCTTCACCACCTTTGCAATATGCTCCCTGAATTTCAGTTTTCTATCAATCATCACACCCAGATTTCATCTCCCCTACTTCCTCCAGTACAGCTCCTCCAATCGAGTATGCAGCCTCCCATCAATGTATCCCAAACTTCAAGACATTACATTTTGCTGCATTAAACCAACACTCCCCATTCATCTGCCCATTTGTCTAGTTTATTCAAATCCTCTTGCAGGGCTGCCACATCTGCACTATTACTAATAATCTTTCCCAGCTTCACGTCAGCTGCAAGCAACTGAATATCCCCCTGCAATCCATTGACATTGTCATTGATATAAAGGTTAAACAATGCAGGTCCTAGTAATGAGTCCTGTGAGACCCTGCTTGTAACCTTCTGGCTCCTAGATATTGCCCCACCATACATAACTCTCTGATACCTACCAGCCAATCCTGAATCCATTTGACTAACCCAACATATAAACCCATGTACTGTGAAACATAAATATCAGCTTATCATGTGGTACCCTGTCAAATGCCTTTGCAAAATCCAAAAAAAATGGCAGAATATACCTTTCCCTCATTAACTGCTCTTGTCACTTTATTATAAAACACAATCATATTACTAAAGCAAGAGTGCTCCTTAACAAATCCATATTAATTCTCACAGATAACATTACCCTCATCTGCCCAATGCTGTATGTGGTCCTTCACTAATTTCTCCAAGATCTTAACAACTACTAATGAAACACAAACTGGCCTATAGCTAGACACACACATTAAGTCTGCTACAGCCTCCCATCGATGTATCCCAAACTTCAAGACTTTACATTTTGCTGCATTAAACCGGCATACCCATTCTTTTCCCCATTTGTCTAGTTCAGGGGTCGACAAACTGCAGCTTGCAAGCCACATGAGGCTCTGAAGTAAAATTGAAAATGAAAATAAAACTATCATAGTTTCATTTATAAAATTTTTAAAGGATTTTATTCACAGAATGGCGATTTAATTTGTTTTATAGGTCTCGGAAAACTTCGTGGCACTAAGATGCACGATGTCAGGGAGGGGAAAGCGAGCATAAAGGGGGTATACAGAGGGAGTGGAGAGGATGGTTGAGCACATGGTAGGCAGGGGAGCCAAACAAAGTGACTAATTAGGATTTAGGGTGCCTCGACAATTGAGGTCATTCGCAGAACAACAAAGTGACTAATAAGTGAGAGCACGGGCACCCTCTACCGGGCAAGGCAACATTGGCAATGGCAAAATGTGAAAGCGGAGACCGTGTCACTTTGCTGTTTCTGCAACTTAAATTTAATTAGTATTCTCTTTTGGCTGGGTGCATCCAGAAACTGCATTAAGGTGATAAAGGCAACCTGGCAATTATTATTATTATTATTATTATAAAGGAAATTATTTTAAATATATATATAATATTGGTAGGAGCCTGTGTAGCTCAGTGAATGTGGCATTTGCACACCACAGTGCTTGACTGCATGAAGGAAGACTTTGTCTGGAATCTAGTCATCTACTAGAGGAAATTTTTCTAAGCCTTTTTCAAACCGGTTCCGGAGTTAGTCGATCTCTGGCACGGGCAAGCGGGTTCTTTCTTCCGGCAACTCAGGTTTTTCGCCCCATAAACTCAAGAAAATTGACCATAGAACCCACATTATTTCAGACATATGGTTAAGGACCAAGAGATGGCGGCACTTGTTGAGCCGTCTCTCTTCACTGTGTGCCGTTTAATTAGTGATAGCTTTGGGCAAGCTATCTCCGATTGCTGCCAGTGGAGATTGAACTGACCACTCAATCTCCAAAAGTTAGATAGGGCTAAACAGCCTTGCCTACTCCCTATATATGGGAATAAAAAGGCGTTAGCTGATTTTTTTTTTTATATATATAATATTGGTTTTATTATATTTAGATACGTTGACAGTCGTGATTTACCGTGCTATGTCTTATTTCACGTGCAACTGTTAGAATAAAACCTGTTACTGGTGAGATTTATTTTAATTATATTTTCGAATTATTGTCATTTATTATTTTGAATAATCACTTAGTTCTTTGTATTTTCTTTTCATATAATGTATTTATATAACGTGTTAAATAAAATATATTGTTTAGGGTACTTTTCAACATGGCTACGAAGAAAAAAACTAAGAAAATCAACAGACGAGCATGGTGACTTTAAAACTGAATGGACTGAATCTTTTGCGTTTATCTCGAACTCAGATGGTCTTCCAACCTGTCTTATTTGCCAAGAAAAACTGGCGCACAACAAGAAGTCAAATTTGGAGAGACACTTCACGACAAAACATACCACATTTTCCAGAAAGAATCCTGTCAGTGACACGAGAAAGAGAGCAGTAAAAGAACTTCAGAAAAATGTTGAAAAATTAAGTTCTGTATTTAATTATTTGAGAAGAGTCTGCCAATGATGTTAATATTGCAAGCTTCATAGTGAGTCAGGAGATTGCTAAGAGAGGAAAACCATTCACAGATGATGAATAGATAAAATGTTGTTTTGTTAATGGATCTGAAGAACTTTTTTGGGATTTCAAAAACAAAGCAGAGATTTTAAATAAAATTTAAAACATACCATTATCTGCCAAAACAGTAACAGATAGGAGAGTTACAATGTCCTCAAATGGGACCAACCAACAGGTCGAAGATGTTAAATTAGCTTCAGCTTTATCAATTGTGGTAGACGAGTCTACATCAAGGACACAGCCCAAGTTTCCCTTTTTGTGCAGTATGTATCATCTGAGGGTCTGAGAAAAGAACTTCTGGGATTATTGCTACTCAAGGGCCAAACGCGTGGCAAGGACACAGTAAATGCTGTCCTCGCCACACGTGGAATGCATGGAAAAAATCATATCCCACTCAATAAAATTGTGTCAATTGCAACCGATAGTGCAAAAAGTATGATGGGAATGAAAAAGGGTTGTTTCAATTTTAAAAAGAAAAATTAATCATGAAGTGATTACTTTCCATTGTATACTTTCTTTTTATTGTATACATTACTTTCCATTGCTCCACCAGGAAGCACTTCGTGTACAAACATTTACAGAAGAAATTGGTAATTAAGAAAAAAACAATATATGCCTTTCCTTCATCAGCTGCTCATGTCACTTTATTATAAAAGGCAATCATACTACTAAAGCAAGAGCACCCCTTAACAAATACATATTGATTCTCACAGATAACATTACCGTCACTGCCCACAGCTGTATATGATTCCCTCACTAATTTCTCCAAGACTTAACAACTATTGATGACACACAAACTGGCCTATAATTAGACACTTCCAGTCTGCTACCAACCTTATGCAATGGCACTATCTTACTGTCCTTCCATTCCCTAGATACCTTTCCCATAGCCAGACTTTCACTGAAAAGTCAGATCAATGGAGCTGTCAGTTCTTTAGCACATTCTCTCAAAACCACCCAGTCCTACAGCTTTACTGACATCCAGAGTACTCAATATTTGGAACCACTCTCCTCTTGCACCTCTAAACCTTGAACCTGTCCTCTAGTATTAAAACCTATTTCTCCAGGATGAAATACTCCAATAAAGTGTTCATTGAACAACTCCACTATGTCCTCTACATCAGCCACTCTATTCCCATTTTTATCCCACAATGTCATTCTTCCACAATCATTTCTCCTCCTGCATATAGCTAAAAAATTCTCTAGGATTTTCTTTGGATCTTAATGCCAACCTCTTTTCATATTCCAGTTTTGCCTTCCTCAACATACTAGTCACTCTCCTGGCCTGAGTCTTATATTCTTCATGCATCTGCTCTCCACCCCTCTCCTTATATCTTTTCCATAATCTCTTTCATCTGCAGTTCCTGTTTGATATTGTTTGTCATCCACTTTACACCAAATTGTGTTCTCTTCTGCAGTCGTGGAATACAGCTTACTATTGCTGTATATTATTATATAGTGATAATTATCATCTAGCCTGCTAGAAGAAAATTAGTACAAAGCATGTGAAGAAATCATCTGTGAAACAATGATCTCTATGTCTGTTTCAAGAATAATGATGGAAAGTTCAAAGTGAAAACTTGCTTGCAAGAGACTGCAAAACTGCTGCATTATGAGACTAAAGGTGGGCAGTTTTTAAACCGAAATGAAAACTCAATCCTTATAGCAATAATATTCTACCTCTCATAAAAAAACACCCTATGTCAACAATATAAAGTTAATGATAATGACAACAATAATGAAGTGATAAAGATACCTACATGATGGACTGTGAGAACAGCATACTAGAGGAAATTTTTGCAAGACTATGCCCAACTGCAAAAAAAATCTTACAAGTTCACATGGTTTCCTCATTTTTATATGATAATACAAAACTATCTATGGGAAACACTTCACTGAAGTTTCTGCTGAGGTGACCTTACTAAATACATCAACAGGCATCTGCTGATAGAATACAAAACTTCTTTAAATTCAATGAGCAGTAGCAGAAAAGTCTGTAAATGTATTTTGCTAATAAATGGTTGACAATAGCAGCTAAGCACAGAATTTAGAAGTAACTCTTGTAGATAAACTGGGTTGACCCAGAAAAGAGAACTAGGAAGAAGTGTCAGTTGCTTCTGCGTGCTATGAAGTGGAGGTTGTAGTGGAGTGGAGTGTCCTATAGTCCTGGGAAGTCCAGAGGGTGATGAACAAGTCATGGTCAGGTATATAGGTTAAGCAGTGCTAAGTAAGTAATTATTACAGATTTCAACTATGGGAAAGGAGTGAAAAAAGCAATCTGCATCTAATGAGGAAATTAATTTTCAGGACTAAGGCTCAATCATCTCAGCACCACGGTGGAGAAAACATGAAAATTGAGGTTTTCAATTTATCCATGCAACATTGATATCACTTTGAATAAAAAGTCATCTCTGCCAATGGTGTTCAAGGGCATGATCTCTCTAGTAGACGACAAAACATGAAAAATCAGTAGTGCTAGGCAGTTTTAAGAAACATTTGACAACAGTAGTGACAGAGTTTGTAAGATAAATAGGTTTGGAGGAAATCAACAACAATTGTTTTCAAACACAAACTGTAAATCAAAAGAAGGTTATTGTAAACTTATGAACTACTATTTAGAGAATAAAAATTTATCAAAAATAACACTCAATATTTAAGGCTGCTGTGTTAAGGCAATCTTCAGGAGTATATATGCATTATATATAACTTATAACAAAAGAATTAGTAAAATTAAAATTTTGTTCACTAAGAGAGGAACCTGGCCTCTTGTGGGAATGGATACTTGGGAGAAGGGAGACAACATCAGGTAACACTGAGCCCAGTGGAGTCTAGAGGGGATAACGTTGGGTATAGAAACAATGGTATTTATATGCTTTATACTAATGCCAGGAGTATCCGGAATAAGGGAGAGGAATTGGTGGTGCAGATAGCATCAGCCTGGCCAAAAATTATTAGGATCACTGAGACATGGTTGACAGAAGAGGATATAATAACAGGAATAGAAGTTGCTGGGTACAGCATTTTTCGGCAGGATAGGAGGGGAAAGCGTGGTAGTGGGATACTGCTTATGATAAGTGATGACCAATGTCCTCTAAGAGTGGAGGCTTTGGAAGGAAGTGAGACAAATAATTTTGAGAGCATATGGTGTGAGGTAGAGGTAGGCAAGTCAGGATATTTAGTGGGGTGTTGCCACAGACCCAGGAGCACAGAAGATGAAGACCAGGAGATGTTTAGACAGTTAAGTTTGGCAAGTGCAAGAAGAATGATTGTTATGGGAGATTTTAACTACAGCAGTATAAATTGGAGAGAGGAAGATGCATGTAGCAATAGGGGAATGGAATTTCTAGAATTCTTGAGGGACAAATGTCTTAGGCAACATGTAACAGAGAGAACAAGAGGTTCAAGAGTTTTGGATTTGGTTATAGCATCAGAAGAGTTGATAACAACTGAGATGACATCTCTCCCACCAGTTGGAGAGAGTGACCATATGGTTTTGACTTGGAAAACGAATAGACATGCAGGAGTATCAAAGAGACAGCAGGTGATTATAATAGTCTTAGACGTCAACTTCGGGAAGTTTCATGGAGAGAGGAATTAGAAGGCTGGAATGTCATTAGTGGGTGGGAAATTGTGAAAGAATATTTGTTAGCAGCAATGGTAAGTTGTATACTACGAGTGAGGAAGAGGACACAATTTTGAGTAAATTGGATGACAAACAATATTAAACAGGAATTGCATGCAAAAAAGAGGCTATGGAAGAGATATAAGGAGACAGGTGAAGAGAAGATGCATGAAGAATATAAGACACAGGCCAGAAGAGTGACTAGTGTAGTAAGGAAAGGGAAACTTGAATATGAGAGGAGATTGGCCCTAAGATCCAAAGACAATCCTAGGGAATTTTTTAGCTATGTGGAAGAATGATATTGTGGGATAAAAATGGGAATAGAGTGACTGATGCAGAGGACATAGTGGAAATGTTCAATGAATACTTTATTGGAGTATTTCATCCTAGAGGAGTCAGTTTTTATGCTAGAGGGATAGGGCAGGTTCGAGGTTTAGAGGTACAGGAGGAGAGTGTGTTTCAGATACTGAGTACTTTTGATTTTTACTTGCTTCTTACTGAGTATTTTTACTTAAGGCATTTGACAGGGTGCCACATGATAAGCTGATATTTAAGTTGCAGCACATGGGTCTAAATGTCAGATTGGTCAACTGGATTCAGGATTGGGTGTCCGATAGGTATCAGAGAGTTGTGTATGGTGGGGCAATTTCAAGGAAGCAGAGGATTACAAGTGGGGTCCCACAGGGCTCAGTACTAGGACCTATATTGTTTAACTTTTATATCAATGACATTGCCAGTGGATATTCAGTTGTTTGCAGATGATGCGAAGCTGGGAAGAATTATTAGTAATAGTGCAGATGTAGTAGCCCTGCAAGAGGATTTGAATAAGCTACATAAATGAGCAAATGAATGGGGATGTCAGTTTAACACAGCAAAATGTAAGGTCTTGAGGTTTGGGAAACATCGATGGGATGCTGCATATTCTATGGGAGGAGTTATACCGGAGGAAGTAGGGGAGACAAGAGATCTGGGGTTGATGAGTGATAGAAACCTGAAATTTAGGGGACATATTGCGAAGATGGCGAAGGTAACCCACAGGATTGCTGCAATTATGAGAAGGACACTGACCCACAGAGATAAAAGGGTTAGGTTATCATTCCATTGTATAAGTCTTTGATCAGACCACAGATTTGGTCCCCAGGATTTGAAGGGGATAAATTAACTGTGGAAAGGGTACAGAGATGGATGACAAAGATGGTTTCAGGACTGTACAATTTTGGTTATGAGGATCAGCTGAGGGAATGTGGACTGCAGAGTTTGGTGGATAGAAGAAGGAGAGGTGATATGATTAAGACTTTTAAACTGTTGAGAGGTGGTTGCAGGGTTGACACTGGGGAGTTCTTTCGCTTGGTTGAACAGCGGGAAGGAGTGATGACAAGCGGCCATCCCTTTAAGTTACAAAAGGAAACTGTGAGCAAGAGGGTGAGGAGTGGTTTCTTTGCGTGGAGGGTGGTTGAACTGTGGAATGCATTATCTGATAGTGTTGAGAGCAAGAACGGTCAATGAGTTTAAGGAGTGGAATGATAGACTTTGTGTTTCTTACGGGGGGACCTCCCACTCGATGAGTCGACAGACTTTATGTTCTTAGGAAGGATCTCCCACGATGAGTCTTGACTCCATAGAGGCCTGAATAATAATAATAATAATAATAATTATCCTGAAACAATCATATTTGTAAATTTAGGGACACAAAAACACACATGTTGAACAGATTTTATTAATTACTAATAAAATAAAACTTGACGTTTCGACCCCACCCCTATATCGAAGTCATCATTGGAAGAATACAATTGTATAAGAAACCAAGCTACATGCCCTGTATACCAGTTAACTAAATCTGCGTAGTTAATAGATCCTTTTTACTAGCCTGACCTCTAGTGATAAAAAAATAAATAAATAAAATAAATAAATAAATAAAATAAAATAAAAATATATATATAGATATATATAAATAAATAAATAAATACAACTACAATAAACTGCTAAAGTCCTCATGTATTAATATTCTTCTGGATAGTTCTGATGGTTATAAAATGATTTCTTTCAGTTGCTGTTGAATGTTATAAACACTTCACCAGGTTGTCTTATTGTAGTGGGATTTTTCTAAGGCTAGTTTAGGTTGTTATACGGGTATTTTTCCAGTCAATTCAATTCAGCCAAACATATCACAGAATTGACCGGAAAAATACCAAGTCCCTACACCGCACCAAAACCTGGTTTGAGAGAAAATTTAGAGAGTCATGTGAAATGCTCAAACACAACCCAAATCTCAACAAAAATGATGGCCTAACCATTTCAAGAATGTGGAGGACCCATCTGCAATATTCCCTCTAATTTTTGCTACTGGAAAATACTTTTCCAGTATTCGCCAATAGCAAAATGTTTTTCATGGGTTCATGAAAAACATTTTGTGCACAAGTTTCCAGTCTCAGAGTCAATGTATGCTGGCCTATGTTCACAATAGCAAGTCACAAGCCACAAACTCTTAATTTAATAGAAATGTTGGAGATGACATTTCAACCCATTTGCCCAACCATCCAAATTTAAATGAATTCGTAGTTATTTTCCACTTTGACTTCAATAGTGACGTTTTGGGGATTTAATGCACTAAAACTGCTAATGTAATATTTCTCACATTGAACACGTTCAAAGAATGAAAACAGAAAGATTACCAAAACAAGCCTTAAAGTACAAGCCGTTAGGAAAAAGAAAACCAGGACGTCCTCCTCTTAAACAATGACGCAGGAACAGGCCATGCTAGGCCTAAATCCTTGATACACATAATGATGATGATGATGAATGTTGCTTTTTTTTTTTTTTCATCTAGCTATTACATGTAAAATTGTGAACACTAAATTAATTCACTTAAATCTGCATAACTAAAAATTCATCACTATTTGCATGAGCTCAAGTGACTGCAGTTTCTAGACAACAGACATTCTAAACAAATACACCTCTGCAACTGACATAGAATATTTCACCAAAGTACATGCTAAAAGTAACTAATAAGAGTGTATTAATTTGGAACAAGTTAGAGTAATATTGCAGTGGAGAAATTCCTAAATAAAAAAAAGTTACAAGTATGATTAATCATAATTCATTTTTATAGATGCTCAAAAATTGACTAAGAAATTCTGAAAACAAAAATTATAAATTCTTAAAGCAAAAATAAAAAAATTATAACTGTGTGTGCCTAGTAACACACAGTTAATAGGAATGTACACACAGGCATACACACACATGAACATCTTAGAGGGAATATTACTAGGGAGCCAATAGCAATTTACATTGACAAAAAATTTATTTTGTCAGACAAAGTATCCCGAGTGCAAAACATGAAGACAAGAATAATATCTGGTGGAAATCTGCTCTGTAATAGCAGAATACTGTCTTCAATGGAGAGATTACAAAGGAGACAGCAACTTTTCTATATGTGAAATGTTTGGTTACCATAATAATCATGTTATTAATATGCTGATCTTAGTAAGTGATATGAATGTAAAAAGCACAAAACATCTAGAACCAACAAAATCAGCTCTGTTAGACTATGCTATTGTCACTAATCATAGAAGAGGCAAGGAACTCCAGTGAAGGCTATGACAGGTGAACAAATAAGAAGACAAAAGAAGTTGCATGAGAACCTGTGTACAAAACATGGAAGAACTATCACATGATCATATTACCAGGATATCATTCTAGGTGGAACAAGCTTTATTCCTAGAGGAAAGAGAACAGTTGAGAACCGCTAGTGGCTATGTGAAATATTAAATTCTTTGGATTTCAAAACACATCAGAATGGCGAGATTTTAGCCTGCACTAAGGAACTGAGCTGCTGACTTGGTTGTTTAATGAGAGTCTTGCAACTAGTCAACCGGCTGACTTCCTAGTGAATGAAAGGGGACAACACAGATGGACTCCAACTATAAGCCACTTTGTAGTTGTGCAGGAGAAGTAGTGATAAAGATAATAAGGGTTCAAATATAGAATTGGTATGACAGGATTAGATTTATGGAAATCTGCCTGAATTTGTTAAAAGCCACTCTTCATTTAGTAATCTGTTAATAAGGAAATAAGAGTGGTTGGTAAGGAAAATGTATGTAGTGATATTTTGGAAAGCATCTGACATCTAGGTTGATACTGAAATTAAAAAAGAATTGGTTTTGATAATTGGCTCATATCACTTGATCACTGATGGACTGTGAGTGTAATGGGAAGGAGTTTTTTTTTTTTTTTTTTTTCAGCATTGTTAGAAGCAGTTGGAGTGACTTCAGTAATATAATTTCAGCTTACTAGAAAGGTGGAAGAATGAGTAAAACCTTACTCATTTACCAATTTAATGTATTAAGTGTAAGGTTTTAAACTTTGGGATAGAGCTGGGGAAGACAGTTGGTGAGAGTTGAAAATTACAATGATTATAAATAATATCCAGCAGGCAATGATAAGGATACTCACACAAAGATGCAGTGGTAGTTCTTTCTACATTGTATAGACTTTTGTACAATGTAGACACCATAACACTTTTATATCACCATATTTGAACACTTCAACTACTGGATCCAGCTACCTTTCTGCATTTATATTTCTGCCTTTTCGACCTCTAATACCCCAAGATATTCACATGACTATTCCTGGATATACTGTGATACTGTTCTGTCACTGCTTATACAATTTAATAATTTTTCAAATTAATTATTCCAGACAATAAGAAATTAATACTGAATTGGAGATAATTTTACCATCAATGTTACCTCGAATTCAATCTTCCTTTCCTATACACAGCTCCCCTTTCCCCAATTTTAAACTTTTGCAATGGCCTCCACCAGGCCTGGCTCAAGGCAGGGACAGAATGGGCGAATGCCACAGGCAGAAAAGTAAAAAGGTGGAAAACTTACAAAAAGTTTATGTTACAATTATACTGGAGCCAGAAAAAATTAAAAATAAATAATTAAATTGAATATATATATATATTTTTTAAAAAATATATGTATATAAATTTATATATACATATTTATAAAGATAATTATTTTATTATAATTATAGAAGCTCCAGATAATTATTTTTATTTTGATAATCCCTGGGACAGAAAATTTAGATCCAATTTCATTGAGAAAATTTGATTTTCTTATAAATAGAATATTTTTATTTAAGAAACAAAATTAATCAGAAATTTTTATTTAATAATTTAATATAAAAAATTTCATATATTAATAAATAATATAAATATGAAACTTTTTGAAAAAATGAAAAAGAATTTATTTAAAACTATATTGTAGTGTATAAGATGTTATTATCTATAATTATAAATTGTTCACATATCCTCAAAATTTTCTTACATGCCAGTTCACTATCCCTGTATTAGTATGTATTATGTTAGTGTGCTGAATGAATTTTGTTACCTTGTATTTATGAAGGTAAGTTTGTAGTTAAATATGTGATTTATCTTAGTAATGATTTTTTAAATAATTATTCATTTCATTTTCTTTGTAGCTATAGCCATGGTTGCTTTTAACTTTTTTATTATTATTATCATTATTTCAAGAACTTTTGCATATATTTGAAATTGTGCTCATTGATTACTATACAGAGTTTTACGTTAATATTAAACAAGTTAATTTTTAATTTTAATTTGCTAATTTATTTGTTTTCTTAATGCAGTAAAATCAGATAAAAATGATTGTATAAAGGGGCGAGACTGGGCAAATGACGATTCAATTAAAAATTTTTTTACGTTGTTTTGGGCCCATACTTTATGAAAAAAATAAACTTTTTTTATTATTTCAGAAACAGACAAAAATGGCAGACCAGAGAAAAAAAAATTAAAACCCTTTCTGGTTATCAATACAAAAAAATTCGGGTAGCACGAGAAGTTATTCAAGCTCAACAAGAAAATCAATTGAGGAAATTTTTAAAATTATCAGAAACAAGTCAGTGAAAGCGACATTCCTGTGGAGTCCCCCACTGACGAGTCTGAAAATTCGAATTTGTGTTTAGATGATAATGAGGCTCTTGAGAAACATCAAATAGCTTCGACTTAAAATACAAATACCTAAACACTAAATTACAAGCTTTTTAATAATCCAGCTTTATGGCCAAACTTGTCCAATTCAATAATTGATATATTAGTAAAACGAGGTCCTCTTGCTGAATCAAAAGAGACTTTTTTTTCCACGCGATGAACATAATAGAAGTTTTCATATATTGCATTATAATAGGATTTTCAGAGTAAGCACTAAAAGATCTTGGTTAATTTACTCAAATTCAAAAAATGTAGTATTTTGTTTCTGCTACAAAATATTTCTAATATTCAAACTATGAACTTAATATCGGAAGGAAATAACGATTGGAAACATATGTTACAAGTCCTTTGGCGCTACGAAAAATCCCAAGAACATTTTAATAATTTTGAAAGGATTGATCTGGAAAAGCGTTTAAATATTGAAACTACAATTGATCAATATCGGCTAAAATTACTCAAAAAAGAACAAGAACACTGGATGCTTGTTTTAAAACACATAATATCGGTTATTAAATTTCTGGCAAAAGAAACATGGCATTCAGAGTAAGTTCAGATACTCTATATACAAATAATAATGGAAAATTTTTGAAACTGATTGAATTATTCGCCGAATTTGACAACGTATTACAAAAACATGTAGAATGCATAAAAAACAATGAAATTCATGTTCATTATTTAGGGAAATGTATACAAAATGAAATCATTAATATATTGAGTAATGAAATTTTTTTAAAAAATTGCATCTAAAATAATGAATGCTAAATATTTTTCAATAATTGTCGATTGCACCACTGATATTTCGCAGCAGGCGCAAATGTCCTTAATTTAAGATATGTTTCTATAAAAGAAAAAAATGAAGAAACCAAACATATTACACAAATAGAGGAAAGATTTCTAGATTTTATTAAAATTAATAATACAGCAGGAAGTGCTATGGCTGAAGTAATTTTAAAATTATTAGAAGAAAAAAACTTAAATATTCAAAATATCCGTGATCAGGGATATCACAATGGGTCAAATATGAAGGGGAAAAATGCAGGGGTACAAGCACTTTTAAGGAACAAAAATCATAGAGCATTTTTTGTTCAGTGTTGTACGCATTCCTTGAACTTCCTATTGAGCAATGCAGCAAGCTGCATTGTAGATAAGGTTTTATTTTTTGATGCTATTCAGTCAATCCATAATTTCTTTTCTTCACTGAGTCATCGATGGGAAGTTCTAAACCACGTCCAAAATTTTACTTTAAAACCTTTATGCACGATGAGATGGGAATGTCGCGTTGAAGCTGTAAAAGCAATACGAATTCAAGTAAAAGAAATACATGAAGCTTTAATTTTCATCATGGAAGATGACAGCTTAATTGGGCAACAAGGCATTAAAACAAAATTGATAGCTGGTTCATTAGCAAAAAAAAATTAATTCTTTCAAGTTTATTTTTGGCACATTTGTTTGGTATGACATTCTAAGTGAAGTCAATGCATCTAGCAAACAATTGCAAAATATCTCTTGCAATATTATGGAAGCCTTGAAATCATTAGATGTCACGAAAAATTTCTTGACATCATTTTCTTCTTCTTCACCTTTTAGTTCTGTCCACTGTTGGACGAAGGTCTCCCCCATGATTTTTCAGACCACTTGGTTTTCTGCCTCTCCCATCCATCTCACTCCTGCAATTTGTTCCAGTTCATCCCTCCACCTTCTTCTCAGTCTTCCTCTTTGTCTTGCTCCATCCATTGGTCTCCACTCTGTTGTTTTTCTAGTCCATCTCCTGTCACTGCATCCGGCAATATGGCCAGCCCATCTCCACTTAGCCTGTTTAATGTATTTTACAATATCCATGACACATGTTTGAGATCTTATCCAGGTATTTGTCTTCCTATCTCTTAATGTTATTTTTAGCATACTTCTCTCCATGCGATGTTGTGTTGTTCTCTGTTTTTTTTTTCGTTTGTTTTGTTTTTGACGTCATACAGAAGCGAAAATAATTTTTTGAAAATTATTAAACACCGAGCCCATAAACTTTGCTCTAAATATTGGGTTAAATGCTGATTTCCAAACTAACAACAGCACATGAATTTGACGTGTAAAAATTCAATTTGATTATGAATGTACTGATGGATCAATTACTAATTTTGAGAGACAGTTTCAAATTATTTTTTTAATGTAATACTGAGAGATTTGAACAGCTAAATAAATATGAATTAATTTTTGGGTTTCTCTTTAACATTGGTAACTTAAAATTAATCGCTTGTTGGCTTGTCAAGAGCTCCTGAAAAGATTAGCAGTATTTTGTGTTAACTTTGGCAATTTTACTAGAATTTTAAGTAGTATTGTTTGCTTTTTGTTTTTTGGTGTGTCTGTGCAATTTTTGTGTGTTTTCTGTTATTTTAAGTATTATTTTTAAGATAAGATAGCGTACATATGGCACCGATAAAGAAAAAAATGGCGGCCAGGTTGCCATGTTTGTTTAAGAGTTTTGATGTAAACGAATTTATGCAATGTGCTGTCTGTGAAATGTATGCTTTGCGAAGAGCGGTGGAAGTCTGGTTAGAGGGTGATAGTGGAATTAATATGTGCAGAAAGTGTAAGGAGAATGAGGATCTCAAGCGTGTTTCGGGTGGCGAGAGTGATATCGTTAACGATAGTCAGAATGTAGAAAATGGCGGTGTGATAGAGAATTGCGTGGTAGTGCCAGACAGGTGTGAGAGCGTCGTTGAAAGTGTAAATGAAGGTAGAAATACTGAACGAATGGATGATTTGATTGATAATGAAAATGGCGAGATAAATGCGAGTAGTGAAATTGCGCGTTTGAACGGTGCGATATACAGAGCGAAAAGGCAACTGGAGCATATGGAAAAATGTGTGCTGAACGTACCGACTAATAACCGGAGTAAGTCTGTGACGACAAATAATAGAACGTTCGTAAACGTCAATAAAATGAAGGAGCGAGTACTGTATGGGGATTCGCTATTAAGAGGTGTGATGCATAACAGATCTTCACATTCATATCACCAGTTTATTACTTTTATCATTATATGACAGCCCCTTGCAAAGTGGTGACGAAGTTGTACCAGCCAGGTGCAAACATAAAGGACGTCAGCGAATCTATTCGACTGCAAAAACAGAGGGTGAAAGAGATGATAATCGTGGCAGGAACAAATGATTTGAAAGAGGACAAAATGGAAATGATAGAGGATGTGAGGAAGTTGTTTGAGGTAGCAAAAGAGAAGAGTGAGAGAGTTAGGATGGTGAGTATCTTACTGCAGTATGACAGCGAAGTGTTTAGAAGGAGGGCCATAATTGCCAATGACTTTATGCGTGGATTATGCATGGAGAGTGGTGTGGAATTTGTGGAAGTGTGGAATGAGTTCGATGGGCGAAAGGACTTATATAAGATGGATGGGTTACACTTGAATGGAGTTGGTGTACGGAGGCTTGAAAAAGTGTTGATGAATGATGTGGAAGTGGATGTACATACTCAGGGAAACTAGATTTATTAAGAGGGGGGGAGTGGATATGCGGACTTTAGAGAGGCAGTTGAGTGTATGAATGAGTATATTATGCCTGAGCGAGTATGAAGGATAACAAATCAGAATGGGATAGTTAGTATAAGGCATTAAAGTAGAGATGGGACAAATGGGCTTCTGCAATTCATGTACACTAATGCCAGGAGTATTAGGAACAAGAAGGAAGAGTTTTTGGCCTTGGTTGGCACTTCCAGACCATAGGTTGTTGGTATTAGTGAAACATGGCTGACAGAAGATGATAAAGCTAGTGGGATTGAATGCAACGGGTATAGCGTGTTCAGGAGTGACAGGGTGAATAAAAAGGGGGGGGAGGAATGTTATTGATGATAGCTGATGAGTTGGAGCCAAGGAGTATAGAAGTTGAACTGCAGGATAGAGAAAAGAGCACATTTGAGGCTGTTAGGTGTGAGATAGAATCTAGCAGAACAAAATATACAATTGGGTGCTGCTATAGACCAGGTAATGGAATCGATGGTGGGGATAGTATGCATAGGCAAATAGAAGAAATGAGTGGAAGAAGGGTAATTATTATGGGTGATTTCAATTATAGTAACATTGAGTGGAGAGGGCACATGGGAGGAAGAAACTGGATTTTATGCAGTTATTAAGGGACAACTATCTGTGGCAGCATGTAGTGGAAAATACCAGGGGGCAGTGCTTGACCAAGTAATTGCAACGGAGAATGTGGCTGTATTGAACATGCCCATGTTGCCATCAATTGATGAGAGTGACCATAAGGTCATGACTTGGGAGGTGGCTAAAGGAGTGGAATTTACAATTAAGACAGGGTACATGTGGAATTACAAGGCTGGTAAGTATGACAAGCTTAGGTGTGTGCTTGGTTCAGTGCCATGGCATGTAAAACTGCAAGGGCTGGATGTTGATAGTGCATGGGAGGTGGTTAAGAAGTGTTTGCAGGAGGCAATGGTTGACTGTATACCAAGAGTCCGAATAATAAATCAAGTAGGGGTTAAATGGATGAATAACCCTATTAAGCTTGAGCTGCAAAAAAAGAAACAATTGTGGAGGGAATTTAAGGAGAAAGGTGACCAGCAGGCGCAGGAACAGTATAAAGCTCAGGCCAGGATGGTAACAAGGGTGGTAAGAAAAGCAAAAGTGGATTACGAAAGAAAATTGGCCATGCAGGCTAAAGAGAATCCCAAACAGTTTTTTCAATATGTTGCAAGTAAAAGGAAAAATGCTCATGGTAGAATGATCTTAAAAAATGCTGAGGGTAGGGAGGTAACCGAATCAGTCGATATAATGGAATTACTGAGCGAGCACTTTGCAAGAGTATATCATCCAGGTGGTGACATTGCAGGAATGGAAGAACCAACAGCTAATACAGGTATTGTGAGGAAAGAAGTAGAGGTAACTAGTCTATTACAGAACCTCAATGTCAATACATCTTGTGGGATTGGATGGTATACCAGCTCGTGTCGTATGTGAAGTGGCTAAAGAATTGTCAGTGCCCTTGACCATTTTGTTTAATTTGAGCCTCGGTTCGGGGTCAGTCCCAAGGGGGGTGGAAAGAGGGGAAAATAGTTCCGCTGCATAATGGTGGTTCCAAGGCTGCTGTTGAAAATTACCGGCCAATCAGCATAACAGGAATCATCATGAAGGTCTTGGAGAAAATAGTCAAGAGGAAAATACAAAATTGTATAGAAGAAAATGGGATACTGTATCGGGGACAGCATGGTTTTGTGAAGGGTAGGTCATGCCTCAGTAACTTGCTCACGTATTATAACACAGTGATGGCTGAACTGGATAAGGGTAATGGGTTTACAGTGATTCTACTGGACCTTGCTAAGGCCTTTGACAGGATACCACATGGAATTCTAATCAGTAAATTGCAGCATATGGGGATGGATATAGGGTTGGTGAGATGGATAGGAGGGTGGTTGACAGAGAGATATCAGAGAGTGGTTTATTCAGGAGTAGAATCCACAAGACTACCTGTGACTAGTGGTGTGCCACAAGGATCTGTTCTTGGACCACTGCTGTTTTTTTTTAATGATGTAGGAAAGGATCTGAGAGGAACAGTTCATTTGTTTGCAGATGATGCGAAGTTGGGTAGGGCAATAGTGAATGCAGATGATGTCAAAATTTTGCAAGATGATTTGGATAGACTGGAGGTCTGGGCTAAGGCGAATGGATGTCAACTTAATGTGGGGTGAAAAGATTAGCATCAGATTACTACATTGGTGGAACTGTACTCCAGGAAATTGATGAGGCACGAGATTTAGGAGTGTTGGTGGATAAGGAGTTGAAGTTTAGGGGGCACATTGCAAAAGTGGCTAAATCAGCTCATCAAATCACTTGGTTGCTGAAGAATACGTTGACAAGCAGAGACAAGCAGGTTATTGTTCCTCTGTATCAAGCCTAGGTTTCTTCTTGATGGGGGAGGTGGTGGAGAGGATCCAGAGGCGAATGACCAAGATGATAGCAGGTCTGTGGAATGAACCTTATGAGAGCAGGTTGAGGATTTGTGGGTTGCAAAAATTGGTTGATAGGCGGAGGAGGGGAGATATGATTGAGACATTCAAATTACTGAAAGGTTTCTATAAAATTAATTCAGAAGATATTTTTGAGAACAGGGCTGGTTGTGGGAGGGCTAGGGGACATCCATGGAAACTGGGCAAAAGTGTGGTTAGTAAAGGTGTTAGAGCTGGGGGTCTTTACTTGTAGAGAGGTGAATGAGTGGAATGCGCTCCCAGTCTGTGGTGGATGTTGTGACAGTGAATGAGTTTAAGGCAAGGTATGATAGATACTGTATGAATGTAGAATAGCTGTGATGAATATGATTTGGGGTCTCCCTCGATGAGTCTAATGACTCCCTGAAGTTGCCCGTAATAATAATAATAATAATAAATAAAATTTGATAAAGATACAGTAAAAAAAGCTTGTTTCGACTTAGAAATTGTTCTGTCTGATGGTGATCAAGAAGATATTTCAGCAGATTTATTAGATGAATTAAAAAGATTGTCTCGGAGGATAACAATTATTCTCCCAAGGAAGTAGTAAATTAAAAATTGTGCAAATAACTGCATAAGTTTTTTTCCAAATGTGTACACATCACTACGAATTCTTTTTACAATCCCAACTACAACCGCAGAGCACAGTTTTTCTAAATTAAGACATTAAAAATTATTTGAGGTCCACAATGTCCCAAGAGAGATTGGATGGCTTAGCTACTTTATCTATTGAAAGTGACATGGCTGAGACATTGGATCTAGAAGAAGTGGTAGTCTTTTGCCGAAATTAAGGTTTCTTTTTTTTTTTTTTAATAATTAAAATTGTTAATTCTTAATTTAGATGTTTTTATATTTGTTTTGTCATGTTTAATGTGATTTATGTAATATTTATAAATTGCGTTAAAATTATGTACTCATATTATATTATATAATAAACACAACAATATTTAATTAATTATTTATTTGTATTTATTTATATATAGTTATTCACTACACACACACACACACACGTGGGCTGTTCAATAAGTAATAAGACTATATTTATACAGAAAACAGATTACCTTTAATCATCATCATTTACATGGTCTTTTTCGAAGTACTACCGTGAGACTCGATGCATTTGTCCCAACATTGCGTCCACTTCTTAAACACATGTGAGAGTCCGTTTTTTGAGTTCTTCAAAACCGCCTCCGCAGCTTTTACACATGCTTTGTTGCTTTCGAAATGGCGGCCTCTTAGTGGTTTCTTGAGCTGAGGAAGCAGCCAGAAATCGCACGGTGCGAGATCAGGACTGCATGGAGGGTGAGGTAGGATATCTGTGTTGTTCTTCTGCAAAACGTCCACTACACAACCAGCAATATGTGCCTTGCATTATCGTGGTGAAATAAGAAGCCATTATTCAGCAATGGACGCTTCCTTTTGACATACTTGATGATAATCGCTGCTGTGTTGATCATTGTTTCTGTGATGGACATTGAAGGTCTTTCCTCATGTTCAAGATCTTCCACATTTTGCCTTCCTTCCTTAAAAGTTTTATGCCAGCGAAAAATACTTGCCCTCGACATTGCTTCATCGTGGAAAGCTTCATGTATCATGTTAAAAGTGTCCGATGCTGATTTTTGCAAATGCACACAAAATTTAATCGCATAATGCTGTTCCAAGGACACTTCCATTTTGAAGACTGGTCGCACCTCATAGGTGCGCTGATGAGCACTTGCGTTTAGTCACGTGATACTCTGGCACATCAGCCTGTATACGCCATCTATCAACCTCTTTTGTTAATACATACAGCAACATTTCTTTATTCCACAGAAATTAATATTGTGATGAGCGGTTTCGCCACAGTAAAATAAGTCTTATTACTTATTGAACAGTCCACGTATATATATATAATTTTTATATATACAAATACAATTTCGACCGAAGGGCAGGAAAAATCTTGCACACTCTGGCACTGGCCTCCACAACATTTTCTACTTTCACATTTAAATTCTACATTCTTTCTTCCTATGATTTATATAACTATTTCCATATGTAACCTAGTTTTCATAACTTTTTCACTCTTCTCTAAAGTTGCATGCCAACTGACTTGGCAGAAACTTTCAGCATGATTCCTCATATTTGACAACTGCAATTTTCCACTTCTGATGTCCAACCATGAAGTTCTGAATTTTGTATCCTTTTGAAGGCAATTTCAGCATATTCTTTGCCTGCTAAATCAAAATTTTCTACAGATTTAGTCACTGCTATCTATGGATTATCTGTATTCAAACTGTCACTTGTTCTCCAATATTTGCATATCTGAATAAGTTAATCTCTAAAAGTTTCTCTAATTCTGATTCTTAATGAAACTGTTGAAATCATATTTATTTCAAATTTTCCCCTTTTAAGATGTGCTATTCGTCATTTTGTTCAAAGCACTAAATGGTGATGACTTTTCTTATTTCAAATCACTTGCCTCTGCAACTCTGAAGATAACAAAATAACAATTTATTGTGTTCTCTCCATGTAAATTTATCCACACCTTTATGACACCAGTAATGTTACTAGTTTTGCTCTATATTTTAAAATTTTTTTTTCCAAACATTTTTATATGACAGATTCATTTCCTACTATTGTCTGTCTTCAACCTGAACCAGCTGCTTTTTATACCTGTGACTAATATAGCCATTAGTTTTCTTCCATCTGATCCAGCATTAAGAAATGTCAAAAGCACGGTCTTCCACTTCTGACTTACCATAATAATGGTAGCAAATGAATTTTTTGTGTTCTCTGAAGTAGATAACAGCTCTTGTCTGCCAGATCTAGCATATCTACTATTAAAGCATAATGAACGGCAGCACAAAAAAGTTCTACAGTAATTTCAGGGCATGCTTCAGTGGGTTTGATTGGAAGGTAAAGTTCAAGATGCCTGCATAACACTTTTCATTCTTCCAATTCTTAGGTAAAGTGAGTAAAGTAATTTTTGAACAGCACTTTAATACTATGAATGAAACTTTCTCCTCCAAAATCAGAATACTGGAAGTTAAGCTTGAACTGTTCAATGATCAGCACTGTAACACAAGTATACCCTTGCCCAACAATGCTAATGAACTCTGTGAACTAACTGCATCAACAGTACATGACTCAACTGGGGCCAAAAACAAGAAATACAATGCCATTATTCTAAACTTTCCAGCAGAAACTGGCAAATCGCTCAAAGCTAATATGAGAAAATTAGCAGGAGAATGCAACTTTGATTCTAGAAACATTAACAGATGCCACTGTTTTAGACCAAGAAATAAAAGGACAAAAAAAAAACTTTCCACACCTCGTGAAAGTGACCTGTGACACACCGACAAGCATTTCTAAACTACTAACAGCAATTAGTAACAAGTTCAAAGGAACTCCCCCCCTCCACACACACACACACAATTGCTCGTATGTGCTTGACCTAACTTCTCCCCACAGAGAACAAGTATGTCAACTTCGAAAATAACTTAAAGAAACATGCCAAAATGGAGACAACTGGCTCATCAACTACACACAAGGAAATCTGGTGCAGAAATCAAGTGGCACCACTAGTAGCCACCATGGAGGCCTAAATACTGGTCAAGACCCTTGCAGTCCAATATATGCTCCACAGAGCCTTGCATATCCACTCAGTAACATCCGTGACCTCAACTCAAACCTTAAAAAGTGTCCACTACCAACTCCAGTCTCCTAAATCCCACCTACTCTTGACAAAAACTCAAATTTCACCTCCCCCCAGCACTATTCATCTCAACCTTCAAAACTACATACTCTAACTTCTTTTGACCAAGGGTGGCATCTGCTCTGACATACCTTGTCAGAAAGCGCCCAATTTACAATTGCCCAACTTTGACCTTCTTTGGTTGAAAATCTCCCTTCCCCCACTCAGTCAAATCTATTTGCTATCTCTACCGCTCTAGGAGAGTGAGAGTCCTAATGCCACCAACCATTCTTAGATCTTTAATCTCCTCTCCTTAAACATCGATTTTTTCCAATCCCACTTCCCTGACAGCAAAATCATCCTCTTAGGAGATTTTAATGTCCACAACACCAACTGGCTTTCTTCCTCCAGTTGTACTGAACTAGCATGCAGAGATGCTGAAACATTTACTATCACTAACAACCTTACACAAAGCAGTTAACCTTGTACAAATCACAAATCTGCCCAGGTATTGAATACCGCTCTCACATTTGGAGTTGGAGCCCTAAGAGCTCCCTTGAATTGTTTGACTCAATACAGAGGAGAGCAATAAACTGATTAATAACCCATCTATTACCAACTCACTACTTCCACTTTTGCACAAGTATGCAAAAGTGTGAGTAGTGAGTTGCAATATGTATAGTCTATAAATATTTCTATGGCAAATGTTCATCTGAAATAGCATCAATAATTCCCCCACTCTGTACTAAGTCCACTGGAACATGTGCAGCTGCCACCCAACATCCCTTCACAGTACACTGTGAAACCCACAGAACATGTTTCTTTTTCCCCTCCTTCATCCCTGCTACTGATGTATTGTGGAATAGTTTTCCTTCTCCTTTATGTGTTTCCCAAGGAATACAATATATAGGCTTTCAAATCAAATGTGGGTTGGGAAAGGAGAAACAAATTTCTCCTTTCCCAACCCACTAACCATACATGGTACAAACATACTATAGGTTGATTAACCAACTGTCATGCATAGACTCAATACAAAAAAAAATTCATAAAGGGAAAATAAAATTGAATATCATCATCATCATCCTCCTCCTATCTTGTATTAGGTCTTGGGGCCTAATAGTCTCATTCCATCTTTTATATGGTCTTCCAATTGATCTCTTCCTCACAGGTTTGTATTCAAGGATTTGTTTGGTGATTCTACTATTGTCCATTCTTCCAATGTGCTGTTTCTGTTGACATCTATAGTTGTGGATATATTCTATTATTGGTTGTTCGTTCATTTCTTCCAAGATTTCGTTATTTCTTTTATATCTAAAAAGATGTATCCTGCAGTTCTCCTCATAAATCTCATTTCTGCTGCAGTTATTCATCTCTCATCTCCTTCTCTGATTGTCTATGCCTCACTTCCATAAGTCAGCACTGGTCTTGCTAATGTTTCATAAGCTCTAACCTGAGTATGTTTTTGTACCTTTGAGGGTTTAAAAAGATTGATTATAATATTTAAAGCTCTACTGAAATTTGTAATTTTCATTTCTATGTCTTTTTCTTCTTTGTGGGTTAGGTGATATCCAAGATATTTGAAAGAGTTGACTTGTTCAATAATTGCACTGTCTAAACAGATTTTACTTTTTATTGGTTCTCTTCCCTTAAAGGCTTTGTCTTCTCTTTTGAAATTTTCATATTAAATTTTTTACTATTAGATTAAGATGATGAATAGAGTATTGCAGATCAGTTTCAGAGGTTGAAAGTATAGCCTGATCATCTGCAAACAGTATTGTGTCTATATTAGTGCATTTATTAATTGGGATATAACCATGTATTGTGAGTCTCCAATGTCTCATTACGGAATTCAATCTATAATTGTGAAGAGAATGGGCGATAGGTTTACTCCCCTGTTTATAGGTTCCCAGACAGAGAGATTCTTTGTCTGAGAACCTATAAACAGGGGAGTAAATATATAAACAATCATGTTGTGTGTATATATATATATATATATATATATATATTACTATATACATTATATATATTAATATATCTGTATATATTACCGCAATCATGTTGTATATAGTCTGAATATATAACATGGATTGCTTTAATTTGGTGATGATGAACTCTATCATCATTTATTAACATCTCAAAAGGTTCATTGCAGTTAACTCTGTCAAATGCCTTAGAATAATCAATAAAAGTAATATGGGGTTCCACATTTTATTCTTTATGTTTTTCCAATAAAATTCTAAGGTAAAGTATCTATATGCACAGGAGTGGCCTCTCCTGAATCCATTCTACTCTTCTCCTATCTTATCTTCATAGAATTGGGAGCAATCTATTTTTCAGAATTTTACTATAGATTTTATAACCAGAGTTTAGGAGATTAATTCCTTTATAATTTTCACAGTTATTAATATCGCTTGATAGTTTAGTAATTAATAACCTTATTGTGTATAGGAATAAGTGTTGCCTTTTGCCAGTCTTTTGGTGATGGTTCACCATTCCATATTTTATTTATTAGTTTAAGGAAATGAATTTTGAGGTTTGCACCTGCATATTTGATTAATTCAGTATTTAACTCATCTTCACCTGGTGTTTAATGGTTTTTACAACTTTTTAGAGTAGTTTCTAACTCGTCTATTGATAAAGGATCCAAGAGTGTCTCATTATGGAAGTTTATTGTTTCACAATCTTTATTACAAGTCCAAAGATTTTTATAATAACTTAGCCAAGTATTCTGATCAATGGGCATTTTCTCTTAGATCTCTATTTAAATTATTTAATATTTTAAAAGTTTTGGACTGTGGGGATGTAATATCTGTTCAAAGGCAAAGTTATCCCAGGTCTCTGTTTTTTTCTCACAGCTTGTTTAGCTATTGCTCTTTTTCTCTTGTATTCTATATAGTCATTTTGAGATTTTGTTGCTAAGTATTTTTTAAAAGCATTCCTTTTATCTTCAATAATTTGGGCAATATGATCATCCTATCTTCTAATTCCCTTTCTTTTCCATCATTTCCTCTTCTTTCCCAGTGATTCATTAGCAGCGTCTGTTTTAAGTGTTTTGATGTTATTCCATTCTTTCGACAGTTTTGCATAAGTTTATATTTTCTATTTTTTCATTAATTCTTTTTTTTATAGAGCCATCTAATGCTAGGGTCATTTAAAAGACCAATTTTAAAAAAGTTTCTTGTTCAGATGAATGGACTTTTCTCATTAACTAGTGAGATGGGAATCTTAGGTTTGAAACAAGAAGAAAGTGGTCTGTTCTAATTCACAACCTCGGTATACTCTTGTATCTAGAATGAATTTTGCAAGTTTTTTTTATTAGCTGTTACATAATCTATAATTGTCTGCGAACCATGTACTGACCAAGTACATATATGGTAGTCATTATGCTTATAGAATATATTTGTGATTTTTAAACTAATAAATACTGAAAAATCAATTAATTTTTTTCCATTGCTATTGCATATATTTTCTCCATAGTTTCCTACACAATCTGTTCTTGGAGACCAAGAACAGATATGTAATCATTTTTATCTACCTCGATCCGGACATCTTGTAGAATTCATTACTTTCTTCCTCATTGCCTTCAACAAGGGCATAAACTGCTATTACTGTCAGGTGTTTTTGATTTAACTGTATTCGAGCCTTTAATATTCTATCATTATGATATATATAGTTTTCTATATTGTTTTTTGAAGAATAATGGAGCATGAGCATTATTCCACAGCAGGCTCTTTCTTCTCTAGGAACACACCAGAGTAAATTTGGATGTAGTTTGATGTAAGTTTGGTTCCTTTTTGCTTACTCTTAGTTTCTGTTATAGCTGCAATTTTTATCTTTTTTTGTGATAGTATTTGGTACAACTGACTATTTTTGTGTCCAATTCCCTGTACGTTCCAAGATGCCATTTTGAAAATGTTCTATTTTTTTCAATTCTTATCCTTGGTTGGGCCAAGTTTTCTTTTCTTCCTTGAAACAAAGTAAGATGTCCTACAAATTGGTAGCTGGCTAAAGTGTAGTAAGTCAAGTGGTAGGGCCGCTAACTTTAAGCTTCTGACTGGCTTACTTGAACTGCATTTCTTCAGTTCCTGCTGTTATGGTTATTCCACCAATACATGGAAGTCAGAACCCCATCTGTTAGACTCCAGGCTGCACCACTGGAGGTGGGGTTGACATTTCATTGGGAGAGACTATCTTGCACTATCACTGACCCATTAGCTACTCTAAAACTGAATATGAGATTATAAATTTTGAAAAAGCCTATTTTTAGAAAAGACTGACCCAATTGTTGATGGCAAAACTGGATAATAACCTTGATTTAGGTCAAATAGCACTTGTCAGAATCGCATTTTAATTAAAAGAAACTGTGAGCAGTCATGAATCTAATATGGTTGAGAGCATAATACCATAATTTCTTGACAATTTGTCTTATTTATGCTTTGCAATCTTAAAAAAAAAAAAAGAAAAAAAAAAGCATTTCATAAACTTCAAGTGCAAATCTTAGAAACACTGAATCTTAACACTACAAATGGAAACCTCACATGGAGCAATATATAGAAATTCTATCTGTGCATTAAAAATTGCTACAAGAAGATAATGTGACAAACTCAAGTGTGAAGAGCTATACACCATCTCCATCATTATCATCAAATTGCTGATATGTATTTTTAAGAGGGTATTGGGAATACTATAATAGTACAGTAAAACTTGTTCAAGGCAGAAACTTGCTCAATGTGAACAAATTATATAGTCCCGGCCACAAGAATACGCATTACAGTGTTATTTATTTTGTATAATGCAGAATCTGCCCAATGTGGAAGCGAAAAGCAATATTTGAAGAATTTATTAAAAATTACTTGTATAAAGAGGAAAGTGTTTTAAAAATGCACTTATATTTATTCGATTTTGGCATTTGTGTTGCTTTTACTGTTTCGTTTGAGAATTAATGCTGGTCAGTTTCCAGTAAGTTCAAACATTTCAGTAACCCGAATTTCAACAAACTGATCAGTTCATTTTTTGCATCATGGCTAAATCGGATGTGCCGTTGTCGCTAAACGAAAAATTCCAAGTCATTGAAGCTAAAGAAAAGGATAAACTCTCGGTATGGGAGATGATGAAGTTTAAGTGTGGCAAAACGCAAGTATACAACACATTTAAACAAAAGGATAAAATAATGAACGAGTGGCTGGAAGGAAACGGTCGAATGATGAGCAAGGCAAAGGTAACAAACAACGAGGTAGTGTGGGAGTGGTTCACGAATGCAAGATCAAAAAACATTCACTTATCCGGTCCAATGGTCCAAAGTGAAGCTCTTGCAGTAGCCAAATCTCTCAGGAATGATCAGTTTAAGGCGTCTACAGGATGACTGGATAATTTTAAGAAGAGGCACAATATTGTGTGGAACGGTCTGTGGGAATATAAAGATGTGGATGAAAGTGTAGTGAGTGAGTGGAAACCAAAACTGCTAGAATTGATTTCACCATATGAACCTAAAAACATTTACAATGCAGATGAAACAGGATTGTTTTTTCAGGCATTAACAACAAAATTACTTGGTTAAGGGAGAAAAGTGTACCGGGTGCAAAATGTCCAAAGAAAGACTTACAGTGTTATTGTGTGGGAATATGGTGGGGAAAATAGAAAAGCCTCTCATGATTGGAAAAGCAGCAAAACTAAGATGTTTCAAGAACCTGAAAATTAATAATTGACAGTCATTTGAAAAAACAATAAAAAAGCTTGGATGATTGCACTACAATGGAAGAGTGGTTAAACATGTTTAATGCAAAAATGAAGAAGGAAAACAGAAATGTCATCCTTTTTCTTGATAACGCTACCTGCCCCCCAAAAGTAACAATTTCAAATGTGAAAATTGCCTGGTTCCCAGAAAATGCAACAAGTATATTACAGCCCATGGATATGGGTGTTATTTACACATTCAAATAGCACTACAGACGATTTCTGATGCAATCTTTCATTTCGAATGTAGAAGAAGCCGAGCTCTTACGCATTAGCAAGATCTGTATAGGTTCTGGATACTGTGAATTGGATTGGGTTGGCAATGAAGAAAATTAAAGCAGAAACAGTAAAAAAGTGTTTTGCTAAAGCTGGGTTTGGGGAAAGTGATGTGGCAGATAATTTGGAGGAGGCGAGATATCCAATCTCTGCCGAGGAAAAGAACTTTCCTGTGATACAGAGAACTTTGTTCGGAGCGATGACCATCTAGCCACACATTACAGCTTTGAATCTTCTACAGCTCTACTAGCGGTAAGAAATACACAAAACGAAGATGTGGATGATGACAAGGAGGAAGAAAAAGGAGAAGCAGCAGCCGGAGAACAGGATATTTCAACAAAACTTCGTACACATGAACGGGCCCTTCATTGAATCAGTGAAGTAATGCAGTTTGCAATTGATTCAAACTCTTCCAGCCTGCTTGAACTATTGTATACAGTTAAATACTGCATTCAAAAAGACATGATCACAAAAAAGTGGAAACAAGTTTCTTTGTTGGATCTGTGGAAAAAATCTCAATGAGTTGTATATTGGAAACATGTAATGTGCAGTGTAATAGAGCAGTGGTGGTGAACCTATGGCACGCGTGCCAGAGGTGACACGCCTGAGAATTTTGCTGGCACGTCAACGATTTACATGTGATATCCTTTTATATGCTTATAAATTATTCAGCTTTTTTTTTTTTTAATTGTTACAATATGTACAAGTTCAATTTTGTTTCACAGGAGAGAGCAACTATGAAGACATGAATTTGATTGGTGCGATATTAACAAAAGATCACGCGACCCAAAGACAAACGGAACCAACAATTTTTTAAGTTGAAATGCTAATTCTCTTCAACCGAATTCCATAACATCTGCAACTCTCATAACAACATTCACTACATATTTCTTAGTTTTAAGACATTCACGACAGGGTGTCGTTTATCGTTCCGACAGAACTTTTCATTACCGACGGGCTCAACTCACACAAAGTTTCAACCCATGATTGGTTTTTATTGCCTTGTTTTTGAGCTTGTTTTTTGAGCTGGAAGGGGAACTCACACAAGCATTATACGGCATGTTTCAATTCATGGTAGAATTTTATTTTAAGTTAGCCTCTGTGATCTGTCATAATGACATAGAGAATTTCAAATACAATTAAACAAACACTTATTTCATGTAATTGAAAAATTGGACAATAGTTTTAGTTAGATACTGTGTTTACGGTGCAACATATGGTTTTGCTTGCTTATACAGCGTAGTTTCTGTGAGAGGGGTACATGTGATTCATTAGTTAGACGCCGTTTTTATTCCAGCTGTCTGTAATTGCACTATTTGTTGAGAAATATATTACACAGACTGCAAAAGCCTCTGTAACTTATTCAGGGATACAATAAAACTATTTTTTTTTCTTGCATCTACAGTATACAATGGCTGTTGGGGAGGGCGTTTGTTTTTTCTGTGGGAGGTATATATGCAAAACCTTTTAATGTCTTTTTCCGTAAAGTGAAATCAGGGGTGCCAGTTATACGCAAGGGCAAGTTATATTCGATGGTAAGCATTCGCCGACAAGTCATTTTCTCCTGTTTCTCCTGCTCCGGTGACTTCTATGGTGAGTTACAATGCATAAATATTTTTCTCACTACCGTTTTTTTTTTTTCAACATCATTAAAATCAATTTAATAATGGAATAATCAATTTTAATACTGTATAATATTATAAATTTTTGGTGATCAGAATGGGATATGTCAATGAAACTTACCAGAAGTTAATTTAATGATGTTGGCCTGAGGAAACTACAATATTGTACCATTAGTTCTGCGATTGATAACTAATTTAAATGTGTACTTTTATATTTGTCGACATGCTACACCGTATACATTAAGTGTATTAATACTCTTTATGATTATGCCATAATTATTAATACTTATTTACTAAAATAAATAGCCAAAAGGCTTCATATTGGCGATACAAAATTATATAAATTAGGTGGATATTAAATCCAACATTATTTCAAAGCCGACTACAGAAACTATAGACGTTTCTTGCAAAATTTGACCAGAGATCTTACGGGAATACACTCGCCAAATTTCCCACGAAAATTCTGTAGTTACTGTAGTTGGCTTTGAAATAATGTTGAATTTAATATCCACTTAATTTATATAATATTAATACTTACGTTAGTTTAATGTATGAACTTTAAAAAAATGGGAATGGTATTTACGAGTAAGTTTGTTGGGACTGAGCCCTCTAATACAGTAAGAATAAATAGTCTACAGAAAAAGAATTGAGAACGACTGATCCTTACGATTCCCTGACTTTTCCCTTTTCTAATTGCACGTGCGTTCATTATGCATTTCACACCGCGCATCCACCAGTAGGCAGAAATAAGCAGCGGCAAGTGCATTATTGTTGTGTATGTGCACTGTTCTGTTTTTGCTACTGTAAATGGGAATTATAAAGATAATTTAATTTAGGCATATAATAAAATGTTGATTTTTTTGAAACTATAAAAAATGCATTTGATTTAAGTTGTAAATTATTTTGTTACAGTTCAACCAAACATGGCTGGCGAAAATAAAAAACGAAAATTATCAGAGTCAAGCGGTAAAGTTAGTGGGCTGAAGAGTACGGCATGATTAATAAAGGCAATAAAGCAATATGTGTTTTATTTTCCAGGACAGTTGTGTGCAGAACATCATCAGTAAAACAGCATTATAAGACAAACCATAAATCGCACCTTGAGAAAAGCAAGGACAAACAGAAAGAATTTATTGCTTGGGCAATTAAAAATAGGAATATCCAGTCAACAACCCTAATGAAATTTATCAGCAGTCGTTCAAATATAACTGCTGCTAGTTTTTTTTTTGCCTCAAATGTAATTGCTAAACATGGGAAACCTTTTAGTGAAGGGGAATAAATAAAAGAAGCATGGTTAAAATGCGCACCAGTTCTCTTGGAAGATTTTGAAAACAAGAAAAAAATTATTCAAAGAATAAAAGATATACCTTTGGCTAGAAACACGGTGAAAGATAGAATCATAGAAATGGCTAAAAATATAACTCATCAGCAAAAAACAGACATAAAATCTTTTGGTTTAATTTCTCTTTGTCTTGATGAGAGTACTGACATAACTGGATCAGCACATTTAGCAATTTTTATTCATTATTGTGTTGGGAATAACATCAAAGAAGAATTGATAAGTTTAACATCGTTAGCAACAACAACAAAAGGAATAGATATCTGCAATGCAGTTGTAAATGCACTTGCTGAAAGAGATATAGATCCCTCCAAAATTGTATCAGTAACTACTGATGGTGCTCGCAGTATGACTGGAGAGGAAAATGTGTTCGTCAATTTATTTACCAAATATATTGGACATTCAGTTCTGGGTTTTCATTGTATTATATATCAGCAGGTTTTATGCGCAAAGGCTAGTTTCAAGCCACTGGAAGATATTATGAGCATTGTAACAAAATTGGTCAATTTTATATCGGCACGCACTTTAAATAAACGAAAATTTATAGAATTATTGAGTGAGATAAACTTCGTGTACAATGGTTTACTTATGTACAACAACGTCCGATGGTTAAGTCGTGGGAAAGTTCAAGGATTTGTTGAGTGTTTAGATGAAGTCAGACTTTTTTTACATAATGAGAAAATCATTGAAAAATACAATCAATTAATGAACGTCGAATGGGTTTCGAAATTAATGTTTTTTAATGATTTGTGTTTACATTTAAATGAATTAAATGTTAAACTGCAAGGTGTTAACAAGACAATTATTGTCATGTTTGATTTAATCAAAGCATTCAAAGCTAAATTACCAATTTTTAATCGTGACATCATTTCCAATACCTTCTGATACTTTCCAAATACAAAAAAAGTCTTTGCAGATCTAGAATCCCATGAAAAAGCAGATCAAGTTAAATTGACAAAAGACTTTTCTACAGTTATTCAGTCGATAATCAACAAATTTTCTTCAAGATTTACGCAGTTCAGGCAATTTGCAGACATCAAAATTTATTTTGCATCCAGACACAACATCAACAGATAAACTCAATTTGGAGATTTTCGAGTGGCTGAATTTGGAAGATATAGAAATGCAACTAATCGATTTTCAATCTAGTACTATATGGAAACAAAAGTTTGTCGATTTGAGAAATGACTTGGAAATAATGGAAAATTATCGATTATTGGGGGCAATTAAAAGGAATGCAGAAGAGGAAATATTGAGAACTTGGAATGCCATTCCTGAAACCTTTTGTTGTTTAAAAAAACTAGCAATGGCTATATTATCAGTTTTCTCCTCTACATATGCTTGTGAGTCATTATTTTTTTTTAAATGAATTTTATAAAAGACAGTTTAAGAAATAGAATGACTGATGAATCTAGTTCGGCATGTATATTACTAAAAGTGACAAAATATGAACCTGATATAAAGCATTTGGTATCTAATGTACAACAGCAAAAATCTCATTAATAAATTGATATTCATAAATTAATAAAAGGTTAATATTGATTTGTATACGACAATGTTTGTATGTGTGTCAAATTATGTGTTCATTATTATGAAATTCTATATTAATTTTTAAACTTGTCTCAATAAAATTATGCAATTAATTTTGATTAATTAATGTCAATTAATTAATTAGTTGCTGACGAGACCGGCATGTCAGCAACTTCATTTGTAAATTTTTGGCATGCACCTGCACGTCAGCAACTCGATTTGTAAAATTTTGGCAAGCTGACATAAAAAGGTTTGCCACCACTGTAATAGAGCATTAATACAGTACTTTAATAATGTGTTATTATTATTATTACTATTACTTTAATAATATAGGTCTACAAGTATCACCTACTTACAAGAGCCAGCGCTGCCGATTTTCACTCATAAACAGATATGTACTATGTACATACCTGTTTATGAGTGATATCATTTTAATGGAGTTTAAATTTTTTTGCAATTTTGTATAATGTGGAAACTTGGCCAAAGTGGAAAATATATTCGGTCCCTTGCAATTCCGCTTTGAACAAGTTTCACTGTACTACATTTATGTTATTACTAACTACCTACTGACAGATTAGTCTTCTCTCTCAACACTCCAATGTTGTCATATGTGATATTTCACTCTTTGAAGGCATTTTCTTATTGCATCATTCCACCCAGATCTTGGTCTTCCTCTGATCTTTTTCCTGCCATCAAACACCATTTTGTTACTCTTTCCTCTTTCACTCTAAGTAACCATGCCACCTAAAATTAGCCTCTCCTCACACATTCCAAAATGCTAACATTGTTAATATCTTCATTTTTTTTAATATAATTCTGCCACAAGTACCATTTGTTTACGTCTCAAATTTTTCTCAGAATTGTGATATCTGTATACAAATAGTTTGTGTTTTGGCTAATTATTATTATTATTACCCCAAGACCTAATGGAGTCAAAGACTCATCTGGTAGGTCCTTTCATCACACACACACACATCTCATCATACCATGTCTTAAACACACTCAAACTCCTTGCAGACAGCACACTCTCAGGCAAGGCATTCCAATCATTCACAACTCTGCACGAGAAAACCTGCCTCTCACTCCCCTACTCACACCCTCTTTATACAGTTTCCAGGGATGACCTCTGGTTCTCCCCTGATCTCCCACTAATCTCTGTAGAACTTCTCAACCATTGATCTTATAACAACCCCTTACCAACTTGTAGGTCTCTATCATATCTCCCCTCTTCCTCCTCTCCACCAGACTCTGCAAATTACATCTTCTCAATCTTTCCTCATACTCAACATTCCAGAGGTCAGAAACTACCTTAGTCGGTCACCTTTGGACCCTTTCCAACATCTCTTCATTCTTCTGAAAACCCGGTAACCAAATCTGGGCACAATAGTCCAAGTGTGGCCTAATCAAAGCCTTATACAACGGAACAAGAATCTCCCTACTTCTACAGGTCAGTGTCCTCTGCATCATTCCCAGAAGCCTTTGTGTTGTCTTCACAATTTTGGCGATGTGTCCCCTAAATTTTAGATCCTTATCCACTATCACCCCCACCTCCAACAATATATTCTCACCAAGCATAAATTCTGCATCCCATCTTTGTTTTCCAAATTTTAAAACCTTACATTTTGCAACATTGAACTCATATCCCCATTTCCATGCCCAATCAGTCAATTTATTCAAGTCTTCTTGCAATGCCACGACATCTTCACTACTCTTTATGGTTCGTCCCAACTTTGCATCATCTGCAAACAACTGAATATCTCCATCCAAATCTTCGCCAATATCATTAATATACAAGTTAAATAGTAATGGCCCTAAAACAGATCCCTGAGGCACTCCACTAGTGACTTTCCTTTTCCTGGATATCGCACCCCCATACACAAATTGTTGATACCTATCAGATAGCCAGTCTCCAATCTAATGCACTAATCTAATCTCCAACCCCATCTGCTCTAGTTTGACTGCCAACTTATCACGAGGTACTCTATCAAAAGCTTTTGCAAAATCCAAGTATATTACTGTGTATCCTTCTCCTCTGTCCAAGGAAGCAGTCACTTTATTGTAATAAGTAAGTAGATTACTAAAACATGACCTCCCTTTAGCAAATTCATGTTGTCCATCAAAGATTATACCATTGTTGTCAACCCAACTCTGGATCCTAGTTCTCACAAGCATCTCCATTAACCACAACATCTGACACAGAGATAGGCCTATAGTTTGATGCTTGAGTTCAATCACCTCCTATATACGAAGTGGCACAATCTTGCCCTCCTTCCACTCTTTAGGAACTTGACCAAGTGCAAGACTCTTATTAAAAAAATATGTCAAGGCAGGTGTCAACTCTCTGGCACATTCCTTCAGAATACGTGGTGATATGTTATCAAGTCCCACAGCCTTATTTACATCTAGTTTACTCAACTACCCAAACACCTCTTGCTCACTTACAGTCAGTCTCTCCTCCCCATTATCAACTGCTCTCAATCTCTCTCTCCATGAAGTCACATTCACAAGATTGAAAGATCTTTATGAACTGCTCATTAAGTATCTCCACCACACATTCTGCAACAGCTGTCTTTATACCATTTTCTCCAATCAATGTTATCCTTCCATAATCATTCTTTCTTTTGCTGGCTACATATCGAAAGAACTCCC